>NC_091505.1:8155450-8307804 GCF_947461875.1 Haliaeetus albicilla
TGAAACTCAAGCCAAGAAAATAATTATTGTAGAATTGAGCCCTTGCGTCTATTATTTATTTTTGATGTGACCTTGAAAATCTTGTCCCATTGTATAAAGCCAGAGAGGTGTGAATAATGGTGTGGGTTTAGACAATCAAAAATAAGGAAAGACATTAGGATGTGTATCACTAATGACATTTTGGATGTAGTATTTCCATTCAAAATGAGATCTGTAATTTTAGGCAAATCAGGGGACTACAGTGGAAACTGCATGTAGGAGTGGAGTGTCCCAGCTTTATTGGAGCAGATTGAAAGCTGAAGGTTTTTGGCTGACTTCTGATGTAGGTCAACATAATTTCTATTCACTGTGACTTTACATCATATTATTTACAGCATTATGATTTTTTCATCTGGATTGGGTGATTAAATTTGCTCTTTACCATTCAGTGTTTATTGCAAATGGTTTTGTTCCAACTGCAAAACATGCCTCTGACTTAGTGCATAAGAGATGAAACCTAAATCCAGTCACCTGGGATGCCTGGCTGCAACTCTTGTGGACCTTACATAGGGAAAGTGTAAAGCTCAACCAACGAAGAAAGGATCTTTATTAAGTCCTGTTTTAGAAATGTCTACAAATGAACTGTTCCATTTGCTGCCCTTCAGAAAGAGCTGTAATTGATGGCTTTCTCTGAAGGACACAGATCCCGTGCAAACAGTTGGTTGTCCAGCATGCTCTTGTGCGAAGTCTCTTGCAGAATGTGTCAGCAGCTTGCTTCATCTTGTAGTGAGGCAGATCCTTGATGTGCTGTGGTAATTAGTTGTTTGTCTTTTGGAACAATTCCCCCCCCCCCAGTGAAATGCTGGGTACCTTGGTTGTGAGAATTTAAAAAATACAAATTCCACAATGTGGCTGTAGAATGGCTTGGTAATGTCAAACCAAGTTGAAATGTTACATTAAGTCTCTTATTGGTGTGTAAATATGAGCATCCTCAAGGGAGGCAAGTGGGTTTTTTTGCTGGGGGCTGCTGGGTAAAAGCTTTCCTCTGTAATAGTTTCACTGCTATGATTGGCATGTTTTTCAGGTTTGTGCAAGACAGGCGCATCCTTTCCTGCCTTTTCAGAATCATGATGTGTAATATACTTGTAAAAATCAGATCTCCTTTAATGGTTTTATTGTGCACATGAAGGTTGTGCATTATCAATGTAATTACTGAGATAATTTAATACTCATTGTATGCTTTACTATGGTGCTTTCCAACAGGGAGCTGTAAAAGGTAATTTTGATCTCCTTAAACTTTGTTTAGGTTATTAAGAAATACTTTTTAGAGGCAGAAGAGGGAATTCTATTTTTGCATAATCTAATAGCCCCTTAAGGCTCACCTTTTAAAATCACATCAGTCAGATAAGGGATGAGATGAGAGCAGTCAGTCATCTTGCTAAGTGTTCAGTGATTCTTGAGCATGCAGCATCCACGGCTGGCAATCCCCAGCTGCAGAGCTGTGCAGCGTTTGGTGATAGTCAGTGTCAGGTTTTTCCAAATGACTGGGAGGTGAGAGGGAATAAAACTGTCAAAGGTCTTGTGTAAGCGTGGTACTGGCTCTTCCAATCCTTCCTTTGAGGTGTTATTAAAGGTATCTTAGTGCCCCAAACAGTCTAGAGCGAGGGAGAGGGCTGAGCTGCCCCCTTTGCAGGATGCTGTTTCTCATCTCAGCTGTGTTGGGAAGCAGCGGTGCAGCCCCTGCTCAGGGTGGTCCCAGCAGGGACTTCTTGAGCTTGTGTCCCACACACAGGGTTTGGGGTCTGCTCTGAGGAATCGGCCTGGGCTGTGTCGTGTTCCTCTTTCTTATTTTCTTCTTTGAGAAACTTTCTTTAGAATAGGATACGCTGTAATATGCCAGGAGAATTAACCAGAGGAAGTGTCTATGCAGAGTGAGAGAGGAGCTCATTAATTCCTTAAAAATTAGGCAGTCTCCATCTGAGTAATCGGTGTTGGCTGGCTGGCCTTCCTTAGTCTAAGAAGTAGCTCATTAGTAGAATACACACAGATGGTACTGTGCTCTAAGGTATTTAAAATACACAGGCAGAGAGCTGTATTAATAAGGCAAACCTGTCCTTAGTCTCTGTGACTGAGTTCGCTACAAGCAGCAGAGGGAACAGTGTCATTTGGTAAATATTATCAGGTAAATGCATTTCCATAAATTTATTTAGTTTTCACACTTTTCTGCATTTAACAGATTATGATAAATACTCAAAGTAATTTACTGTTTCTAGAAAAATTATATTGCAAGAACAGACTTGATAACTACTTCATTTGTTCAGTACCTAATTTACCCATACAATTGCCTAGAGGGAGAGATGTATTCAGACCCTAATTTTTATTTGGTATATATATATATATTTTTTTTTTTTTTGCTTTTTGTTCTTTCTTATGATGTTTTTCTGTATGCAGTTTGTTAACAGCTTATTCAGAATAAGACTTTTTCTGAATGAGTTGAGTTCCTTCTGCAAATGCTAGTGGGTAGCAAAATAAGAAGTCACCCACCAGGGAAGACAGAAGGTGCAGAGTCTGGAGCCCCCAGCACTGCTGGGGAGAAGGAGCCATCCTGCAGCGGGTGAGCAGGGGCTGAGCAGAGGCACCGCCGGCTTCCTTCCTAACAAACCTGCCAGTGCAGCTGAGGCTGCGTGGCCATGCAGAGAGGTACTGCCCTGGGTCTCCTGACTTTAAAGCTGTAGGGTAAATTCAGAGGTGATAATAATCATAGCTTAATTTTCAAATGACAGACTTACCCTCTGCTCCTCATAC
The DNA here is from genome assembly GCF_947461875.1 of Haliaeetus albicilla. Lineage (NCBI taxonomy): Eukaryota > Metazoa > Chordata > Aves > Accipitriformes > Accipitridae > Haliaeetus > Haliaeetus albicilla. The sequence continues at coordinate 8,158,235 of NC_091505.1, forward strand.
CATCTATCTCATTGAATGGAGGACTGTTCCATCCCTTCTTCGGGCAGCCTCCTTTTTGCCTGAGCAGGGTCTGAGCCCGTCTTAAAATTGCTGTTGTCCATTAGTGCACTTGACTGTGAGCAGTGAGACTTTCTTTCCTCACCCCATCTGTGAATTCGTAAGCATATTGGCTTTGCTGTTTAAGAGACTTTTACCATTAAGACTGGGCTGGGGAAGAAATGGGCTCTCTCAGATAATTGTTCTTCCCCGAACAGTCGGAGTTTGGTCTCCTGTGTAGTTACACTTTGTTTAGAGCTACTTTTCCCATCAGCGCTTGCATGTCTTTTGTCATGAACTGTGATAAATTCTTTCTAATGAAATAATTTAATGTTTCCCTTGTTGATTCTCTGCAAACTCAGTGCATTTCACACCTTCCATGGGAGAGTTTAAATAGAGCTGTTAGTTACACCTTTTTGGTGCATGTTTTTTCACCAAGCCTTCAACAGAGCTGTCTGTTGCATTTTCAGCAGATATAATTTACATTGTTGCTTCACTTTGTTTTTCATTACTGATAGATTGGATGTCTGTTATTTGAGTGTATGCTGTTGTTGAAAAGAATGGTTCAGCTTGATTGGTCTTTGTGTTGTTGCATATGTGCAAGTTACAGTGCCATTTTGGTAGATCTTTTTGAGTTAACATTTGTTTTTGTGGAGTGTATTTTAAAAATACTAGCCTGGACTAGGTAACTTGGGAATAGATGTAGTCTGTGAAGAATATGTTAATAGTTACCATGTTGCTTTAGTGATACACAGGTGTTGTGAATGATGCTGCTCCTTTCTGAGGTAGAGCACTGCTCACTCTAAGTTCTACTTTGGGCTTGGGTTCAATCCGTGGTAGTGTGTGTGGTTTCCACAGCCTGCACTGGAGGGAGCAGAACTATCATGAAACAAGGTTTATTTTGTGGAACTCAAATATGTGAACCTGAAAAATTTGAAGAAACAGTGGAATGTACTTACTGCTCTGTGGCAATGGAATTCAATGTTTCCAAGGTCATTTAGGGATGGCTGCAAGTAGAAATGCAACTTAGTGGTGTATTGGGATATGAGAGGATGGGACAGATGTTGTGCAGAGGGAACTGGGAAGGCTTTTTTGCAAGGGCATGTGTAAAAGACTAAGGCTTTAGAAGAAAACTCTTTAAAATGATTACTTGATTATAGACTTGGCTTGATGGAGAAGTGGAGAGGGTTTGGGGTTTACAAGGACAGGAAATCACCAAGTGACATGATTTCCAAGGAAATTTCAGGAGTTTGGTGGCAGTGGGATTCCATAAACTGTTCCAAGGTGGCAGTGTATGCAGTCCTGGAAGTGAGGAGGGCTTATAAGTGAAGGCGTCGAAGAAGGAAGAACAGTATTTCATTTTAGCTTTCACATTGCAGGGTAATTTGATAGGGTTTACTGGTAACCGTAGGCTGTGTTGGTTTTTTTTTGGTTGTTTTTTTTTTTTTTTTTCCCCTCCTGCTGTAAAGCTATTGAAGTTGGTGGAAATAAACTAGGAATTAACAAACATGACTGTGTAGCAATGGGACTGTTTCTCCCTTCTGTGTGCCAAGCTTCTGCTTATTTGGTGTGATTCTGCAAAAACATCCATTGATTTCAGTTATTCAGAAGCTAATTACCCCGTAACCCACAGGATCAAGCAGCAGAGCTGCTTATTTAGCCTATAACAACGCCGTTCTTATTATGGTGCCCAGTTGTGTTGGCACTTGCTGCAGGGAACCTCCCATTGACCCTGCTTGCGAGATGGCTGCAGAGCAGTTCCCCACGCACGTATCCTGCCTCTAGACCATGACTATTGCACATGCAAATGGACAGCAATTATCATTTAAGTAATGAGTACTTAATGGATGTTTTTACTCTGTAAATTTGAGGCATTTTGAAGCTGAGATTTCCCTGCTGGTGTAATTTGATGTGTGCCATAAATTGCTGAGGTGAGAACACAAGCAGGAGGCAACCAAGTTATCAGTAGAAGTAGACTCTGACAGCTCCCTCTCCTGCTTCTACCTCAGGCATTGCAATGGATAAGTGGAGAGAGAAGTATAAATGTATCACAGTAAATCCCCAGGAAGAATCTTTGCCTTTTCTAGGTGGTATCATGACGAAAATTGCACTGCAGTGGATTTTGTAGGGACCTGGGTCTTCGGTAAAATAAGTCAAGCCTGTCAATATGGTAGGTGTAGCAGCAGAAAATCCCCTAAAATGACACCTTGGCTGTAGTTTGACTAAACAATCAATGAATAGTTTAGTGCAGGCTGAATTCAGGCATGCTGTGCAGATTCCTTCAGTGCATCCACTTGAAAAGGCCCTTTAATGCTAATTCGTTTGGATATCACAGTATTGTTCCAAATACAAAATTTGAATTTTAATTGAAGTTTTGTAGCCCACAAGAGAAAAGTAATACATCACTACTATTATTTCAAAGACAAATCCTTTGGGGGGAACTCCCAATTGCAATTCTTCAAGCATCTTTAAGATTCTCAGAAGCAAATCAATACATTTCTCAACAATGATTATCCTTGGAAACCTTCTCAATTAGATATGATATAAAGATACAAAGCTGTGGTGGTCTCCAGCTGAGCTTTGCCTGTGAAACTGCAACTGGAATGCTAAATGAAATTGTAAAACAGAACTTGACTGTGTCAGTAAGCAGCTATCTTTTGTCAAGTACATGTGGTGATAAAATTACCTCTGAGGTTGGAATTGTTGACTCATTTAAACTGTAAGTTCTCATGAACTGGCATCGTCTCTCTTCTGTATTTGACTGGAGCTTTTGAGTGCTTCAGCTCTATGAAGGACCAGGAATACTTTAGTAGTGCTAATTAGAGGGCCATAGCCTGTCCTAAAGTGCTCGTTTGAACTTACAGTGGTAATGATAAAATATTAATCTCTCCGAATGTTAATTGGGATCGCTTTGTACAGAAGAGCAGAAATGCTGCAATTCCTGGCAGGGCTATTTTTAAAAAAAATCAGAAACAACTATTTTACTGATGTTGTTTGTGATTAACTTTAATGGACTTATGGTGATTTGAGTGGCTAAGAACTACACCATGGATCAAGATTGCTCTGATAATTCTTCTGCTGTGAGTTGGGTACCATTCTCCAGCACTTGCCTGACTGAATGCACAAACTAACTTCTTTCTGCAACAAAATATATGGGAATGCCTGACCACCTGTGTAGTCGCTATCTTGGTCCTGTCCTGTTCAGTTTGCAGCAGCAAATATATATGTTTTTTATATATATATAAACGTACTTCTTTGGGAGAAACAGTTTGTTGGGATGGACAGACCCAGTGCTGTGTAATGAGTGTTTGCGCATTAGTTCTTAAGAGCGTTGTGGTTGGATGCTGGTAAAATGGTAGCGGCATCTCCCTCTCCCTGTATAAGGCAAAAGCGGGTATACTCTTAAGTATCTGGAACAAATTGGTTTTGTTTCAAACAAATTCATTGTGCTCAAATGTGAGTGTGTGAAGGATGCCTCTCCCGAAAAAGCTGTTAGTCTGAGTTGTTGGGAGGAATAACAGGTTGAAGTTGTCCATCATCTCCCATCATCATGGTGGCTATGAAGAACCAGTGAAGGCCACCAACAGCTCTTTGTCAGGTGTCTTCCTCAGGGCACACATTGAGACTGAGTCTGCAGAACAGTCTTCTAGAAGCCAAGTTCATTACCTCATTCAAGCTGTTTTGTGTGATCTAAATGGAATAGTTATGGGAGCAGAGGGTTTTTAATAGGATGTGGGAAATTCAGGTTCATGCTTTCTGGAATTACAGAAACATAATTTTCTGTTATTTTCTGTTATAAATTATCTTCCTGCTTTTAGTCATCCAGTCTGCATTTGGTTACAACTTTCCCAGTTTGATTCCAAGTCCATGTAGTTTGTGTTGCTAGCTGGCAAAACAAAATATGGCAACCTCCTATAGATAGTAAAGGACCCCAGAATCAGGAAGGATTAATTAAGTCCCTGGGTGAGACTGTAAATTATGTCTGCTTTCTGCCATAGTCTTTGATGGCAAAGTCACATATTACTACTCTCAAGTGCTATTCCAAAAGCACTGCTAACATGCTCCTTTGGTCTGTTAACTTTTATGTCTCTCCATACTGACAACAGTCCATCAAGCCACATTTCTAAGCCAGAAAAAAAGGGTCAAAAAAAAGTGCGTATGTTTAATGCAGCTGATTTAAAAATGTCAGAGTTGAATTCTCTGGTGGTGTACTGTATTGGAAAACTGTATGAGAAAATCTCTTCTGCAGGGGATCGCAGAATGATGATAAAGCACTTGAGTTCTCCTTGGACTTGGTGGGGTCTCTGACCTGTTACACCTCAGCAAGTATCTGCTGTGTTAGCTCAGAAAGGGTTAAGGACTTTCTGGCAGCTTCTGAATACTAAAGCAGTTATTTTCCCTGTATAACAGTGGAAGAATGACTATGCATAATCTAATTTTAACTTAATTTAGTGTACCTCATAGATTTTCATATATAGAATAATGCCAGAAGAATTTGAAAAAGCTTTTCTCTTATTGAAGCCTGTGTTAAAACTCTGACATCAACAGAGAAAATATGTTGATTCAAAGAACTTTTAAAAAGCCCCCCCTTGACTTCTGCATTTTAAATCTGATGATTTAAAAACACATTACCATGATTAATTTGTTGTTCTTGGTAAAATCTTAAGCTCTCCTTTTAATAAGATTGTGCTGATAGCAAAACTTCATATGCTAGTCTGATTTCCTTGTATGTTAGTTAATAGCTACCTAATTAGAAATGTAAAAGTAATTCTTGTTGTGTAAACAAATAGACTTCAAAGCCTCTTAATGGATAATGCAGTTTTACTACTTAATTTCTGCAGTACTGACAGAGAGAGGACTTTATTGCGAGATCTCTCTAGCAGTACTAAAAAAGAGGTCTGCTTCTAACTGCACTGATTCTTGAAAAAGAGGATAAATTGGGGTTTCAAAATAGTGGTGTGGGTTCCCCTTTCCTGTGGGAAACAGAAGCAAATGATTGGACATTCCAGAAAGACTGTGGGTTTGTACATTTTTCAGAGGGTCCCTGCACTATTCATGTTCCTCTCCAAGGACATATTTTGTTATCTCTTCTGTTTTTAATTTCTGTAATGAAGTGAGGGTCTCCAGTGTTCCTGTCACCTTTTCTGAACCAGAAAGCAAAACAGGGAGAAAAGGAGAAAAAATTCACTATGTGACTTCTGAGAAGTGCTGAAGGCCTTCTTCGTACCCTTCAAAGAACTGTAGCTCCCAATTCTTGTTGACTGCAATACATTTTAAAATACCTACCCTTTAAAAAAAATTCAGCCTTGAGTACCTACAACTTGCACTGCAATTGATGAGAGCTGCAGAACCTAAGCACAACTGAAAATCAAACTATCAGTCACGCTTACTGGCTTCCTTTGATGGAAGCAACAATATGCCTTGGGGAGTTTGGGGAGCTTTACTTAAAATTCCAGCACCTAAATGAAGAGATGTTTCTGTTCATCTCTTTGCTTCTGGTGTTGTCACCTTCTGAGAACAGAGCTGGGGCTCTCCTATGAGACCAGGTACCGCAGGGTCACCTGGAAGCTCTTTCACAGTCCCTGAACCCACACATGTCCCCTCTCCCCCATCCTGTGATGGGGTGGGCAGCCTAGATAAGTGAGCACTGTTTATAATGCACTGATAGCTGCAGCTAGCAGTGAGTTCAGATTTATTTACTGATTGCTGTAGCTTATTATTAACAAGAGGAATTATTTCTTTTTTCTCTGGAGAGGAAACAAATGTGCTGTTTTTCTGGGCAAGAAAAATTAGCAGAGATGGAAGGTCTTGTCCTCATTAAGTTAGCAGGTTGTACCTCCTCATTTGCTGATCTGTGTTCGTAAGCCCTCGAACAATATAAATGCAACATAGTATATAGGGCTTTATTAAACCATCGTAGCTTCTCTATGGTGGAGGATGCTAATACTTCGTGTTGCATACTGGAGTAACTAAGTAAAAAAAATAAAAAATCAGTAGGATGACTTCTTTAAAAGAGGCAGTGGCATGTGTGTGTTCAGAATTAGAGGTTTAAACTTTTAATGAGGTGGGTTTCTTCTTTAATTGCAGTACTAAATGGGAAAAAAAGACTAAGTATGCAGTATTACATCCTGGTACATATGGCATATGTTGAAAGGCTGATACTGTAACAAGTGGAATATAAGAGCTTTGCAGGACCTGTGTGCATGCTTAGAGCTGCACCTGGCTCATTCACAGCCTGCCTCTCTCTGTGCTGTAAGCTCTTTCTCAGGAAATAGGGTTTCCTGGGCTTCTGCACATACTCGCTGAGTTTTGGGAGTGTAGACTAACTTCACTGCAACTATTGAAAAGATTAACCAATGCATAGCAAAAAAATAGGCATGTTATAAACTATATAAAAGAATGGAGCTGAGGTTCTTTGCAAGAGTGCGTTTGCATGATGGATGAGGGAAGGAAGGAGGAGGAGAACGTGAAAAGTTTTGCAAAGCCACTAGCTTTGTCGGGGCTCAGAAGCTGGATAGAAGAGTGCTGCTGCATTTGTGGAGAGGGGATTGTTCATTGTGGAGAGTGCACTGTTCCTCACAGTCTGGGTTTGAATCTTGGGCTGTGTCCTCATGATGCCTTGCAAGAAGAGGGGAGCTTGCCCCTGGGAACACAGGAGCTTTGGCTGAGCACAAAGCTAACCAAGGTAAATAAACAGCTTCCAGATAGCCTGGGGCCTGGGCTGAGTACTTCCCCCCCCTCCCCTTGAAAAACTTTGCAGAGAACTGCAGAACAAGGAAAATAAGTAGAAATTGGGGAAAAGAGCTTATATGGCAAAATTGTCAAGCGATGACAGAATTCCCGTGAAACTTATGGAGGCCTCGATGGCTGCAGAGCCAGCCTTTCTTCATCCAGGCGCAGCAAACTGGGGCTGCCACAGTTGTCCTCCCACTGTGTATGGGGCTCTGGTTTTTACTGGGGGACTCTGGCAGCTTTTGGGGCTTACAGCAGCAGCCCATGTAACACCTGGGAACTCCTGTGAACTGGACCCTAAGGGGACTTTTAAAATACTTGTCCTTCCAAACTCTGCACTGGTGGGAGGTGGAGGGAAAAGCTGTGCTTGGTGGACCAAGGGAGGGGACTTGTGACAGAGAAGTGGGCTTGATGAAGAGCAAAGAGATACTGAGGAGATTAAAAGTGAAAGTGTCAGGCAGAGAAAGCCCTTTTCTAAATACAAAAAGGGTCTGGAAAAGTGACTGAATTCCTCCCATATTTCCAGCCTACATTCAGACCACTTTTTAATCTTTTTTTTTTTTTTTTTTTTTTTTTACTCTGCAGATGCAGGGACTTGGCTCAGCATGTTCAAGGGGAAGCCTCAGGTTGCAGGCTTTGCAGCGTGCATGAAGGCTGCAGGGGGCATCAGGGCAGAACTTCTCCAATTGAAAGACGCTGTAGTGCCCACAGAGCATGGGATGCTCCAGAATCCCCACCTGCCTTTGTGAGCAATGTTGTATGCCCCGCCTCGGGCTGTCAGCAAACACAAATAAGGGGCAGATTACAATTAAAAGTCACAGGGTCATTGTAATGTGGCTAAAGAGGCTCTCTGAGTCGTTCTCCTGTCAGCCTGGTGCTAGTTTTGTCTCAGTGAAATGTACTGAATCTGAAAAGCAGAGCCCTTTCTGGAGTGCAGCTTTGTTGGACTTTGCTCCCTGTTGTCTCTGACTTGCCTCAAAGCAGGGATGAACTCCTGAAGTTTGAGCTGGCAGCTCTGGCCCCAAGTCTTTGCTGCCTGCCCTTGAGAGGTGTCATTTTGCTGCTGGGCAGAGACGGGTATAACGTGCTGCTGGGGGTGTCCGATCATCATCCTGTGATGGGTGCCCGGCAGAGCTGTGGTGGAGGTGGGTCAGCAGCACTTGAGAGCAAAGGTCTCGTCACATCGCTCTCATGGGCAGCACCGCTGAAGCTGAGGGACTTCTCTCAAGGTAAAGAGGATTTGCATCAGCAAAGCAAGGATGAACGCTGGTTCTTTGCCTCGAGCAAGCTTCCCTTGTGTTTGAAGACTTTGAGCCTGATGCTGGGAGGTCATTTGACTGACCTTCACATTTCTGCAATACCTGAGATGAGTGCTTGCTGAATTTCATTATATAGCTGCTATTCAAGGCAGAAACCAAAACCAGAGTATAATTAATATATAAAAGCCTCTTTTCTTTGCCTCAGGCTTGTTTCTAGTTTGTTTGTTTCAGTACATCTCAACGTGTATTTCTCTTGGTTCACTGACTCCAAACCAATGGCTGGCATCAATACATAAAGCCTCGCAATCACTTTTGCCTCTTTCATGTGTGACTGCCTCAGAAATGGTGGCTCAGAGCACTAGAAATGTCAGCTACAAGCAGTTCTGGGGCCTAGAGCTCTCCTTGTTGGGGTAGAGCTGTAAAAAAGCTTTGGCAGTAGGATGAGTTTGTTCTGAGTGCAGGGAACTGTGGTGGTGGCTGCAACTATTTGGAAATAAGGTTATCTCCTGGACTTGATCCTTTTGCTGTCTGTCACTCTAGTTTCTGAAAAAGGGGTGTATATTCCTTGGGTTTTTTGAGTACTCGTATAGAACAAATAGAGGGTTCTTCACACAGGTTTGATTAAAAACAAAGAAGAGGTTGGCATTGCTTTGAGAACTGCTGAGCAACAGGCTTAACTAAAACTGCTTAGACTGAGGGAGGTCTCAAAATGTTGAGGAGTGAGGGGGATTGCTGATGAATGGAGACTCTCTGGGGTTATCTCCCTCCCCCAAAGTAATCCTGTTAATAATCCTCTTGAATCATGTGGAGTATTCAGGAGTGGCAGCTGCACAACCCATTTTGGACCATAGCTTGTTTTATATGTCAGTGCATTTAAATTAGTGCTTGGTCAGAACTTCTCTGTTCCAAAATTTGGTAGCTGTCATGATATAAATATATTTTTTTCTTCCTGTCTCCAAAGACCTTAAGTCTAGGATGCTGAGGATAAGTAAGGATAGCAGCCTTTTCCCACCTGGTATCATCCTGGTTGAGACCATATGTTTTCAGAGCTTTGCAAAACCCTATTGTCTCTTGCCTGAAATAATGCCTTTGCCTAGTGGTTATTTATTTATGATTTGTCAAAAGCATAACATTATATTCCATTTTCTTCCACTTTCTTGTGCTTTATGTGAGTCCTCTTACCAGGTCAGCCAAGCAGTCTGTCCCCTGTCCTATACCTCCATAAAGTCCTGAAATTTTGAGTTTCATAGACACTAGTAAATGCATGCTGTGATGAATTAAGTGCACAATGGCACAATTGCAGTTTCCATGTTTTTCCTTTAAAAGTGCTTCTTTGTCATGGAATGCTCATCTAAATGTGGGGTAGCATCTGAGTATGAGAGTTTGTGGGTTTGTTTTGAGATATTTCACATGAGTTCACACTTGGTTAACTTAAATACATCAGCCCAGTACTTTGAGATATAAAAGGTCAGTGAGGTTCACTCTGATTTTCTTCCTGACTTGGTTAAATACATAACTGCAGCTTAAGGCCATCAATCTTAAATAGACACTCAGTGAAATGAGATGCAAACAAGAGTGGATGGGGATAGCGGTGGTTCTGCTTTATGGGAGCTTGTAGGATTCCAGCAGGACCAGTCCAAACTCGGGATTTCTGTTTAAAAGGAAACTTTGCACACTTTAAATTTAGTTTCTGTTCCAGTCGAAAAAAACCCTCACCTTTCCTCTACTTAGAACAAAACAAAGCTTTCAAAGCTTTTACATGTGGGAAATAAATTTTTACTTTAAAGATTGATGTGTTCCTGAAGGATTTCCAAATAAGGGATTTCCAAGTCTAGAATTTTCCTTTATGGCTTTTCTTCTGAGTGTGTTGTTTTTATGTTGTATTGAAAAGATGCCCAACATGCTACAAAATAATCTTTAAAACAAGGGGGAAGACCATAAAACAAAATTCTAAATTTGATGTGGAAATGAATAATTCTTTTTATGACCCAAAGATTTCAATAAATAAGAACTGCTTGCAAGTAGTTTTCTCTGTAGAATTAAGAAAACTGTGATGGGTTGACTCCATCAGTAACTGCAACCAAAAACCATGTAAAAAAGCCGTCTGCTTGGCCCTTGAATTGCAGTCTGTGCAATGCTGCTGTGTTTCAGCGGGGTTCGGTGTCAATGTGAGGAAGGGCTCCTGAGTGAAAGAGGAATGTGATATTAAGAATGTCGATATTTCACTTTCTAAATTGAAATTCTTGGTAGTGTTGAGATAATCCATATGTCTTAATCAACTCCTGGTGTTTGAGTGGGAAGAAGCTAACACAGTAACTAGTTGAGGAGGAGGAGCAGTTAGTCAAAATAACTGCTTTTCTCCCTGAGGACTTTTGGGTTCTGGAAATATTTAACAGATGAAATAGCAAGAGCAGCTGTCCTAAGGGAACTATCAGAGAGGCGTTTGACACTGCGTATCATATAGATTGCTAAATGAATGTTTTGTCTGCAGACGGCCTGAGGTGTGATAGCGCTGGAGCAGAGTTGGGGGACTTGTCTGGCAGCTGCGATCACAAACAGCAGCGTGGCAATGGCAGCTCTGACGGCGTGGGCTGTGCCTGCTGGCCCAGAGCTCTGGAGAGGGCTTTTGGGGACAGGAGAGGGCTTTTGGGGAGAGGGATGGGGCCCCCGCTGCTTGCCCTGCCTTTTGAAACTACCCTGAAGTGCAAGTCTCCAGAGCTGGGGGTGAGGGATGCCACCTGCAGTCCAAGGTGGTCATGCCTTTGGGGGGTTTTGCTGTCCATTGCTGGGGTAGCAGGAGGGCTAAGTGAGGCACCCCATGCCTGTCTGGTGCCCAGCCTCTGTCGTCTCTTAAGGGCCACATCTGGGTGGAAATTCAAATGTCTCCCCAACAGATGTGGGGGCAGGAGGTGCCCCCCACTGCAGCCTGTTGCCTTCTCCTAGGGACAGAGCATCTGTGTGTCCCCAGCTCCTTGTGGCACAGGGTTGCTGGCTGCGGCTCTCCTGGGGCAGCTCTGCTGCCAGAGGGCTTCCTTGCCCACCTGGGGATGGCCTGCTGCCTCAGAATTAATAATTTAACTGATTACGAAGGCACGTTGGCAGATACCGTAGTACCTGTCAAATCTAACTGCCTGTAAATTTAATCAGTGTGCAAAAAACGGCTTTGGAGTATACCAAAACTTAATTAGTCAGCAACTTAAGGTTGTTATCTTACTCTCCAGGGTAATAATACCCAAAAATGGGTGTGTGAAGGCTGTGATAAAATAATTAAAAGTATAAGATCCTTATGGCATGCTTTCTTTAGTACTCTACTGTGTGTAAATTGGGATGGAGGAATAAGAACAGCCGCATCTTGGAGCTGGGCTCTGATAGTGGGTGTCTTCACTCAGTAGTGGGGGAACAATTAATTAGCAAGTGTGGTGGCTTAGGTCTTGCTCTATCCTATGCAGAGAATTGAGCCTGTCTTTGGGAGCATCCTGTGCTTTTCGCCATGATGCGTCTACCTGCTGGTGGCGAAAAGCGCAGTCTTTACAAAAGTATGGACTAGTAATTAACAATTTGGGGACTGTGGAGTGGCTGGGGGGTTTGTAACTGGGCTGATGGGAAAGTCTAATTGATGTATTAAGTCCTTCAAATGAGATAATTTGGGAGAGAAATCAGAAATTCTTCAGGAGTATTATGAACAGCCTCAGCGGTGGCGACTTGTCCTAGGCTTGTCCCCATCAGACTGGTTCTGGGTTACCTCAGTGGCTTTGCAGCAAAGAACGATGGCTTCTTACCCAGAAAGGAAAGCTGATTTAATGTTTGTCTGCATACTCCTGCCACGCAGTGCTTACATGGAGAGAAGGATGTGTGACTCGTAGCCAGCGTTACTACAGAGAGGTTTTTTACGCTGTGATGGGATAGCATAGTGTAACAGTGACTCACTGCAGGTTGTTTGAAAGGAAGGGAATGGGATTTAGTAACGCTGAGTGTGCCCCATCTGTCACACCCCAGAGATGTACACACTTCTTCCTAATGTTCTGCTTCAGCCCTAAGCTGCTGCAAAATGTTTATCCCAACGACCAGTGTTTTTGTGGGAATAGCCTCTCCTATGAATGGAGCATGGGCTAAAATGAAAGCAATGAAAATTTCTTAGAGCAGCCCTGAGCCTGCTGTGGTTTGTTGCTTGCCCTCTGAGTGCTCCTTGTCTCTCATTATCCTCATGGATCACCGGCAAAGAAGGAAACAATGAACTTTCTGATCCCTGAAAGAATATGTAAAAGTCAACAGTGACTAAATGTCTGGAGGCTGAAATCACTTATCCACTTACATTCAAAAATGAAAGAATCAATAAAATGTACTTTGGCTTCTCCCTATCTTCCCCAGAGGATGGTTTATAATCCCATTCCCTCTCCCATCTACAGCAAGACAGCAGGTTCAGTTCCTGTGCCCTGCAAACCTGATGGAGGAGGTATTTTGGAGGCACCCAAAACTCCTTTAGCTGCCAGTGTTAAAGGCAGGTTGTGCAGCCTCCCTGAATACTTGTGCCATGGGTCTTAACTGGTCAGCTGGGTGGTCCTGCCTCCCTCCCAGACAGTGCGGAACAGGGGTAGTGAATGGGCGGTCTGCTCTGTTACTCAGACTGGGAGAGGGAAAACACATTGCCCGTCAGTATGGGACTGCCTACCTGGACTGATGTCTCCAGCATTGCCTGGACCCCTGTTTCAGGGCATGGGACTAGTGGAATTATGCCCTGGGAAGAAGCCTGGGTCCATAGCAAAGAGCCTCTCTAGGGCTGGTGTTTCATGGAGTGCGACCGTGTTTCACAGTATAATGAACAGCCCAGTAGAACCTTACAGAGTTTTCCTCTAAATCCTGTATTTTCACTGGGCAGTGTACCCACGTGAGCTGGGTTTTGGTATTTAGGGAGTTGGCATAGGGACAAAATGAGGAAGGGAAGAAAAGTTGGGTGCTCTGTGTGTGTGGATGTGTGCAAACTTCTTTTCCCCTGGGTTTAATATTAATCTCTTGAGTTTTGCTTTGGTTTCTATTGAACCTGAAAGATCAAAGCAGAATTTATCTGCAAAGGTTCCATATCACATACACAAGGTTCACTTGTAACTCACACTGGACCTGCTGAAAAGATACAAAGATTTGTTGACAGTCTTCTGCAGAATTGGGAGCTCGTAATGGTACTGGACCAGAATTGTGCTTAGCTCTGGGTTTTTGCTGTGACTGTCTCATGTAACATCCAGCAGAAAGTCCAGCTACCTTAAAGTCTATGGAAATTTGAGACTGACTTTGGTAAAACTACAATTTTAGGTGGTTTTTCGTCACAGGCCTGTGACAAAGTAAAGAATGACTGACAGGATTCAGTAAACTACCAGATTCTTGAGAGACAGCCTGCATACTGCTGAGGAGGCTTAATTTAATGAACTGAGGGATGCCGTGTAATCTAACTGCTTATTATGTTAAGAGGCAGCAGATAATCTAATGATCCACAGGTGGCTATTTTGATTTTACTGCGTGAAGTTAAATATGTGCTTAACTCTACCAAACTGAGCAGTGTTTCTTTCGGCACTAGAAGTGGTACAGAGCAGTAGATGTCACCTCACCAGTCAGAGGCATTTAGTCATTTGGCCTGACCACGCATGATGTAGGACAACCCGTCTTGAGTCATCACGTTAGCTGTGAGGTCCTTCCTGGAGGGGGCAGGGCCTGAGGTTTGCCTGGTAGCCCCCTCCCCACATGCAGAAGTGGGGGGCGGCAGTGCTGGGGTGCTGGCAGGAGCCTTCCCAGCTCTTGGCTGGCTGGCAGGGTGCTGCAGGTACCTGTCAGGACAGGGCAGCCTCAGGCTTCCAGGGATCTTTGGTTTTGTGACCAAGAGCTCCCTGCTTTAGCAAAAATGATGGTGAGGATGTGCTCAGGTTTCCTACTGAAAACCAGCCAATGTGATTTTTATTTTTTATTAAGAACACCTGGTAATTTCCTGCCTTCATATGCGTGTATAGGTGCTGTGATCAACTGGAGAAGTGTACGTCATTTGTTATTTATTTTTATGGAATGCTTATGTATATAAAAAAGTACCTATTCGCAGCCTGTAATCAGGCTGTAATCATGGCCTGTAATCACAATCAATAAATTAATAGATTAATTAATAAATTAACGTCAATGGAATATGATTTTTCTATTGATTGTATGTCTGCTTATTGATTTTTGGTGCCTGAAATGCCAGCCTCATCTTTGGGTGTACCTTCAAAGGAGCAATCTGAATTTTAATGGGATCTGTGTCTAGCACTTGAGAACACTACTCTTCTGGTGTGTGCCCTGCTCCCCTTTCTGGCAGCATTAATGTTATTGAGATGAACTGTTTCCAGTCTTCATCATAAAGATCAGCTTTACTTTTAATTAATTTTGGTTCTATTCAATCTAACTGTAATAATTTAATTTTTTGTTTAAAATTTCAGTCATGCTTACCGTATGGTGAGTATCATTTATACATAAAAGCTACTTGCTGTTTTACCTTTGGAAATCATTAGGGCCTTCACAGTAAGAGCTTCCTAACCATCTGCTACCCTCTCAAACCTCGTGTTAATGTAGACATCTGCAGTTGTGACTCTGGGGTTATTAAACAGTGATGTCCAGTCGAATGCCCTTGTGCCTGGCTTTCCAAAAATCAGTGCTGCAGAAAGTGATTGCTTTAGCTGCAACAAAAGCCATTCAATTTCCACACGCGGTGGGCAGGCGCATGCCCCTCCACGCACCCTCCTGCAGGTCCTGCTGCACAGGCAGGACAAGTGGATTTGGCTGAGGGGATGCAGCCATCCCAATTAGCTGCGAGTTCAGATTGATGTCCCGTAATCCTTTAATGCTAGAGTGGCTCCAGCATTAGACCCTGCGCTAATCCATTTTTAGAATGTGCATCGTGCACAAAGAAGATTATGCCATTTTAAAATGAGCTAATTATTTGTAGTTAATCAGAGTATCCCTCAAATTACAGAAGAAAATGCTGTAGGTTGAAATCCTGACCTCGATTAAGTCAGCAGCAAACTCTCCCTGGCTTTGGTAGTGCAAGATTGGAGTGCTGGAGCATGCTTGCCCTGTCACTTCACCGGCTCTGGCTGCCTCACAGCTTACTTTGTATTCTGGGGTTTGGGGTGTTTTGGTTTTATTTTGCTTTTTTCTGACAAATTTTTGTATGCAAATGTCTGTCAATGAGGAGTAAGAGGTGGCTCTTAGTAACCTCCGATCTTGCAGTAGCTGAAAACAGTGGAGCTAATTACAAAATTTAAATGTCTAATGTTTCCAGTGTTTAGAAACTTGACACTCTTCATCTGAGTGCTGTGTAAATTGCAGGTGAAGACAAACTGATAATTTGAAAGCCATACCCTTATTAAAAAAAAGAAAAAAAGAAAAGGAAAAGCTGATTTCATTGTGTGGTTAATAAATGTCCTTTTAATGATTTTTTTTTTTTTAAACAAATATTGCATACTAGAGCTGTTAAAGTTGTTTACATACATTTTTGGCATGGTATTCAACCACAATAATGAAAATTAGACTTAATGCATTTGTGTTAATACTGGTCTGTTTTCCCTAAAGCAGAATGCTTTTAAACATGTGCAATAATTTCACTATTGAATAGCAGTGTGATGATCAGTAAAAATGTTTTATCTTGGTAAATGATTCAGGTAGTATGTCGGCCTAAAACTGATTCTTATCCCCATTAGTCCTTTTAAATAACGCAGTCAGAAAACTGTTCTAAAATGTATTAGAGGTTAATGGATTAAGTATAGCAGTGAAATGCTGAGATTTCTGCTAAGTTACTTTTTTTTAATGGCCCAGTAGCATGCATTAAATCTTGATGAGGTTGTAAGAGTTTAGGGGAAGAAACTGTATCCTGGGGTGGCAGGTGCAGCCGCTGAAGTGTTGTGTTTCTCCAGTCTGTCCACAGCCCATGGGCAGGGTGTAGCATCTGACCCACAGAAAAATAAATATGTTTGTATTATTCAGTGGTGGTGATGTAGAGCTTTTTTTTTTTTAAAAAAATTAATTAAATATCCAGTCATATGGATTTGATTTCTGAAATGGATTATTTTCTGTAATGAAAGTGAAAAAAGTTGTCCACTCTGTGGCAGGTAGATAAGACAGTCACTGTGTGCAGATGGACAAATGACCAGTTTAGGTTACTAGTATGCCTGTTCAAGTCTACAGAGAGTAAAAGTTAGGTTGAAAAAGTGCATGCATTCTCTGAAAAGAGATCAATGAAGAGAAGTATCTAAAATGCTTTTTAATTTTTTTATTCTTGACCAAATTCTATAAATATTTTAATACAAAGTATTTGGTTTTCAGTTACCACAATGTATGGATTTTTTAGGAAAGTTGGTGATGATGTTTGTGTATCTTTGGAGGATGTGGGTAGGAGAGGGGTGGCAGATGGGAAGGTCAGGAGAGGGTTATGATATGCTTTTTAAAGGAAGTGCAAATAGAAATGTAATTAAAAAATAAAAATGAAAGAAAAAAAGTGTTCTGGAAGGATCCATTGGGTGAAGCAGGATGGCTATGCTGTTGAGACAAGGGTTCAGGTGCAGAGTTTTAGCTTCTGTCGTGGGTCCAGAGCTTTCCTTGCTGGAGAGGAATGAGTTTTGATTTCAGCCTGGCAGAAGCATGGATGTGAGTGAGCTATTTGTGCTTGTCTTCAGCCTGGTGTAACTCCTGCAGCCTGGCTGTGGCTAAGCGGTTCGTTCGGGAGTGTAATTGACCTTGAAATGTGCTGTGAGGGCAGAGGACAAACTCTCTCACACTTTGGGGAACTTGTTTATTGCCAGTTGCTTCTTGTTCCTAAACCTTAATTTAGTTCCTTTCAAATTCCTCTTTTCAAAATCCCTTAAACAAATTCGTGTGGAACAAGGAGAAATGGCAATTAAGGAGTTCCAGTGGTGGGTGCTTGCCTGTGGGGAGGGGTATAGAGCAGGAGGGAGCCCTGTGAGCAGGGGTGTCTGTAGGGCTTTGCTCCTGTAGGAAGCCCTATGGACCCCGTGCCGCTCCTGCTGTGGGAGACTGGGTCTGCAGGGACCTCCTTTCCTTTCCTTTCCTTTCCTCTCATGGAAAGGAGATACCAGTAGTGGAGCTGAATGGAAAGTGTAGCTGCGTGTTAATTTTGCTGTAGTTATTCTACTTAAGCATCTCTCTTGCTGATTTGAAGTTGAAATAGGGTGCAGCCGCTCTGCCTCGCTGTTTGTGCTGCATAATAGGAAATGAGCAGAGTGTGCTTCTGAGATGGCATCAAGCTCATAAAATTTTTGTGAGTTTGAAGATGAGATCGGTGCACAATGTTCTCGTACATGGTGAGGCAGATGTTAAAATGATCTGCATGTGATAGAGTATCCATATCCGTTCAAGATTTTGTTGCTTCTGCTGCTGCTGTTCAGGTGAATGCACTACGATGCCTTTACTCCAGCCCCATGGTAATTTACACAGATTTTGCAGATCCCAATATCCATGTTCCTTTAGCTCCTGGGATGAGGAAAGGTAGATTTGCCTAAAGCTGTGAGGTGGCCGGGTACGGCATGATAGCTGGGGGGTGGGATGGGTGAATGGAGTGCCTTGTCCCCTCCAGGGGCTCCTCAAGTGCTCAAGTATCCATCTCCTTCCTCAGCTGCTGGTCTTTGCTGTGTGGAGCGGTGGGTTATGGAGGTTATCAAGCTTTCTGTTCAACTTTAGGTCTGAAATCACTTTGCACAAATTTTTAACTGCTAGTCTCCATTATTACTTTTTCACTATTGTCCATGGTGCACTTTGAGCTGGGGCTGTACCCATCAGCTGCTCGAAGTCTGTGCTGGCTGAAGGGTGAGGGCATGGACAGGAGCACACATGAGGGAGTAGATGGATTATAAGTCATCTGGACACTGTTGCCTACTTCAGGATGACATTTTCAAGTGGTTGTGTCTTTTACATTTTGCTTTAAAAAAACCCCTTTGTCTCTACCAGAAGACTTGTTTTTGGACTAGATCCTGCTAATTGTACTAAGAAGTCATGTGTGTTTGTGCCTATTTGTTTCACTGCAGAGTCTCTTTTAAAATGGTTTAATACAATTTCAGCAGTGGAAGGTGTGTGCTTTGTCTTGCTACTTCCAGAGTAAACTGCTTAATATTACCTACCACTGTGTAATGTGACTGCTGGCAGTTTAGTTAAATGAACTGTTTTTCTACCTGAGGTTCAGCTCCTCTTGTTGCAGCTATTTACCTTAGAAAAAAAGATACGGTTCTTGTTGCACAACCAGAAAACTCAAGTATAGGGAAGCAGAGTCTTGTCCATTTCCATACTGGAGGAGGGATTTCGATCATAGTCTACCAAGTCTCAATTGACTACGCTAAAGTTTAGGTGGGAAGTTCTGTAGAAGCTTCTTCTGGGTCCACCCTGTGGTGGAAACCTTGATTTAATCTTTCTGCAGAAGCTAGCACTGGTATTTTGGATGTGGCTGATCCTGATCAGGCTTTGACCATGAGGCCAGAGAGACCTGCACCTGGTAGCCTTATTGGGTGGTAAATATTCCTGTTCCCAGGGATCCCTGGAGTCTGTCCAAGTGCACCTTTGTGCACAGTTGCTCATTTTTCATTAGGCAGTGATTTGATTAGATAAAAATAAAAGTTGCTTGAGCATTCACTTTTGCAGTGATGCGTAACAAATTTATGCAGATTCGAATAGGACTAATCTGCATGCAAAATATAAAATGTGATTACTAACCCATATGCACCTGTACTGAAGTTTATTCGGGTACAAATACGAACAGGAAGAAAGATGCTTAAGAAAATGCACAGCTTTGAATTTGGGTATGAATTAACGCAAAGAGATCCTTATAGTGTTAATGATGATTCAGGTGTTTCCAGAGTAAATTAAATCTTTCAGCTATTTAAGAACACTATTATTCTTTAATTGACTGTTAAAAAAAAAAATCCTACTTTCTGCAGGCTTTTCACTGTTGACGTCCTTTAGCTATCCTGTTCTAATGGCATTCAGCTTGTGTCCAGGATCACCCTGAAAACACAGATGATTGATTCTGATCATGCGTGAATCATTTTACAATGAATGTAGTTTCCTTGACATAAAGGAAACTTTATCAATGCTAACAGTGCACTGGGAGGTCAGGACTTAAAGTCAGGAGAGCTTTAAAGAACATGTTATTACTCATTTTCCTAATAATTTTGGTGGTGTTCAGTGATTCATTCATCCAACCCTGCAGCTTGTGTTCAAGTTCAGTACTAGAGCATGTCACTTGGCTGCGAAGGTTTGCATGGTCTGGGAAAGCTGGATGTCAGTGGGAGTGCATTTTACCTGATGTTTCTTGCTTCCAGGATGCTCTGAGAAGGCTGTTAATGTTCTGTGGTTGAGCAGAGGAGAGTGAATTCAGGTTGTAGAAATGAATGAGTAATGAGAAGAAAAGCTGAAAGTTAATTACCATCACTTGCTTCTCATTCTTAAGGCATGTATCTGCGGGGGCACTCCAGCCCTTGTAGTACCGATCTTCACAAAAAACCCCATATTTTTATAATGAAGCAAGTAAATGGAAAGTATTGCTGCCTGGTACCATTACTGTATGAACAGCTGGCAATGCTTGAGCGAAGTTTTGTCACACACTGAAGAGAAGTATTTGCCTTGTACAGTCCCGGGAGAGTAAACCCTCTGCCTGGCTGTGGAGGCCTGGGCAGCCAGCAACGGGGCCAGCTTGTGTGCCTCATGCACAGTGTGGGCAGCCCCAGTCATTGGAAACGCTTCCATGTAAAAGCTATCCAGAATGGGTTTCTTGAGGAGCAGACTCATTCCAGTGGGAATGATGATGTGCTGAGGACAGCCATTCTTGGAGAACCTACCAAGTAAACTTTGCACATTGCAACCACCAGCAGTTGCAGCTGGGTCCTGCTAACCCCTTCGGGTTAAGAATGGTTCTTACTTAGAGATTTCTGACACATTTTGATGGAAAGCAAATGCAAGCAGTGGGAATGCTTTAAGTAAACCAAGCTGACATCAAATAATCAAAAACACTTAACACCGTGACATGAAGTGACAGCATCACGGCGTTTCAAAATTCAAGTTGACACTCTGTCCTGTGCATTAGTAGATACAAGAACGACCAGCACTGTGGTGTGGGTTAATCATGGAGTGTCAGGATTTCCTCTGAGTGGCTGCAACACCTTAAGGCTGGCCCATAACCCCGCTGTTGTTTTAAATAGAGGAGTGGTGTACAAATGAACGAGCCCTTGGAAAGGTAAACTGCTTAAAAAGTGTCTTGTACGGAAGGCTCAAAGTGGAGTGTTGTGTGGGAGGAGTGGATGGGGTTATTTGCTGTAATGACCTCTGTGCTTGTTGAAAGCTGTGCGTGCTGAGAGAGGGCTTATGACTGGAGCCTTGCTAGGCATAGCCTACCCTTGTTTAATAAGACTATCCCCAAATGACTGTAAGGGGAGCCTTAGGTTCAGATTCCTATTGAAGTTGTGCATCCGAGACATCTTGGTTTATGCGTATTTCCCAGAGGAGACAGTCCATATTATTTCCTTTAAGCAGTTACACAGGATATATGCTATGCACAACAGGTGCTGCTTGCAAGAACCTTTGTTTTGTTAACATTACCTTTGCCAGAAAATATTCAAAACTGAAAATAAAGTATCTGTAGTGGTGTGTTCAACTCAGCAGGAGGCTGCACTGGTGCCAGGATGGAAGGAGACAGAATAACAGAATTCTGTAGCAAATAAGGTATTAATCTTTAATGTGCAAAAAGCGGGACCGTAGGAAGAAAAGATGGCCTGATTTGGCATTGCTCACAAGCACCTGTGAAAGCTTTGTGAGTCTTGGGGCTGTACTGAGTTTCCAAGAAATATCTTCATGCTCTAGACCCTTAAGAAAATAATAGACAGTGAAGGAACCACCTACCTCTTTATATACTAGGATGCAGTGCTAGCTTTTCCAATGCCATGGTAAATCTTGGTTATCAACTGTTTTATCAGGCAGATGGGAAAGGGTTTTATCCTGCACTACTGTCCACAAGGTTTCAGAGCTAATAGTGAGCTGAAGACAAGGATAAGTTGTTCCACAGGCCCTGGAAGATCTGATAATTGCTTATCCACAAATGACTAAATGACTTGAAAGCAGAAAAATGAGGATGTGCAAGTGTTGTAGGTGAATAGGCTTCTGAGAGGTCAATGTTCTGGGAGTATTTGTGGGGTCTTGCGTTGCTCTGACAGCACTGGCCCTTTCAGAAGGCATTTGCTAGCGTCAGAATGATATTTTAGAGAGGTTAATGAGCCCTTGAGCAGGATGGAGGGGTTGCTTAATAGAAAAGGGGGAGAATGTATACTGAAGAAAAAAAAAAAAGGAGAAGGCAGTGAGGAAGGCTTGTCTTTTTTGTAGTTATTCTGTATTTAGGTGGACTCGGTGCTCTAGTATCTGCGAACAGCCTGCGAGTATAAATGCTTCAGGAGAAGGTGGTATTTCAAGACAAAATACTCTTGATATTCAAGGCTCAAGTGAGCTCATGGTGTATATATAGCAAAAGATAGCTTTGTGTCACTGCCACTGGTTGGATGACGTGGCATTATCCGGCATTGCCCTAGAACATGTTCAGGCCATGGAGGTGTGATGCGTGGGTATACAGTGAATGCGTATTTAGAGATTGACTTTCAGTTTTTCTATACCCAAATGTAGTTTTCCATTTTGGTTTACCTAGGGTTTGGGATTGCAGGGTGGTGTGGGAGTACCCTGAGCATTTAGGAAAGGGAATCCAATGAAGTGCTAGAAAGTCACCATAGAAACATTCATGTGTTGAGAGTATGACAGAATTGTTTCTGTAGATACTTCCTCAGGCTTTAAAGGCTGATACTTCTCAGAAATAGTTGAGTGCAACCCATTAATTGAAATGGGGAGATTCAGAGTATTAGACACTTGGATGCCTGGGTGTGTGGAGGGATGAGGATGCTTTTGGATCAAGTCCTCTGCTGTAGTGGGCAAACATGTCACGTACTCCCCTTAATTTTATCAAGATGTATTGTGAAAGCAGTTCGAGCCAGGTTCCTAGTACTGCTGCTCCCTCAGAACCACTGGGCTCTGATGACTGGAGACCTTCTCATTCCCACCCCAAAGGTACCCATGGTTACTTGGGGCTGTGTAAATAGCTTTTCTGCCTCCCTGGTGCTTTCCCCCGATGTACTTAGGAGTCAATTATATTGCTACCTCCATCTTGTAAAATTGAATTTCAGTTTGTGTGGTCTCCTAGATTATCCTTCTCAGCACTCCTTTCAATGTGAATTTCTCAGTCTTGGGTGACTGGAACCATGCAGTTGTGTGGAGCCTTCCTCCCATCAGCTTGTCACATCCCATGGATGCGTGAAGTCTTGCAGCGGACGTGTCCAAGGGCCAAGGAGGCATTTCCCTTTAGAAAAAGCTTCAAGGTGGTTTGTATTTGAGTTTCTTGTGAAATGATTGTGTTATTGGACACTGAATTGTCCTCTACAAGAGGTAAGAATTGTTATTAGCTCACATCTCCAATGCTGCGAGGGAATATTAAGCATTAATTAACAACTACATCTGTTTAAAATTCACATGCCAGTTCTTGCTTGCACAATAAATAACCTCTTGCTCACTGGCAGTTTCTCTAGTTAAATGATTTTTTGCCTCTGTCATCATCTTGTTTTGGAAGAGTAGGGAACTGAAAGAAAGAGCCCTTGGACGTCATTTGCACATGACAACTGCTTTGTGTGTGCTGTTGGCACTGCTGTGTATGCTTGGCTCACCAGGACATCTGGAAGCTCTGGTAGGTGCTTGGAGACAGATGAGGAGCTCAAAGCTTCCAGAAGTTCTTTGCTGCACTGCAGTCTGATGGAGCAACGGGCCTTCCTGAGGTTTCTGCTTTCACCTTTAATAATGTTGCAGATAGAAATGAAATGCAGTAGTATCGCAGTAACCATTGACTGGCCTTTTTGTTAGATAATCTGTGGAGACAAAGAAGCTTTGTACCCGATTCAGAAGCCACATTTGGTCAGTGTTGGGTTTTTTTTAATGTCTGATTATATGTAACAGCACAATTCTGAAGTTCTGTTGACAATAATGAGTCTTCAGGTTCCACTTTTTATCCAGAATTCTTGAGCATTCAGAAAAACCATTACAGAAACCATAGGGTAGAAAAAATGGTCCTCAGGTGAGCTTGTGAACAAGTATTACTTGGACCAGTCCTTACAGAAGGTAATCCAACTTGTTCTTATGAATTCCTTAGTTTTAGATGATGTATGCTGCTCTGATGTTTCAGTGTCCTTGCAGAGGGATTTCTAATGTTGAATGTCAGCCACGTGTGCTGTGAAATAATGTTGTGAAGATGAGGATGATTACTTGGTTTTAGGTCTGCTTTCTGGCACTGCAGTATTTTGTGTTCTAAAAGTGTTCTGTATTCCTTTTGAAAATGGAACAAAAGTAAGGCCACGTGTACAAGAAATGTGCAAGTGTGCCATCATAACAAATGGAGGACCCAAACTAGACTGAAGGTTCATGGTGTTTGTTTTTTGGCATGTCTGCTAAGATGTTTCCCATCTCACAGAACTTTACACAGAAATTAAGGAAGAATAAGAGCTGATGGCAGAAAGGGCCTATTATTGTCTTAACTCCTGCAATGAGTAGAAGAGTGACCATGCAGAAGTGGTGGCCAGTGTCAAATTAGGAAACTGAATCAGTTTGTCATGAATTTCCATCCACATCCCACAGAGGATGATCTTAATGGTGCTGTGACTCAGAACTAGTCCTCAGCAGGGCACTTGGCTGAGGAAACCAGAAACATCTGACCAGACAGTTGGTGAGAACTGGGCTAGAGTGAAGCCAGTGGGGATTTTGCTCTGACTTCAGAGGCATTGGGATTTCACCCCCCCCCCCCGCCCTTTTTTTTTTTAAACCTGATCGGAGTAGAATCCTGTAGGGCTTTTGGTTAAGGTGTGTTAGTCACTCATCTCAGTGGCCCTATCTTTGATGGAGCTGGTCATCCTCCAGAAATTTGTTTTATTACTTCACGATAAAATATTTAAGACACCATTTCCATAAAAACTTTCTCCAATAATCTGTTTCTTGTCTTGGACAATCACTCTAAATTATCCACTAGGCTTCCAGTTCTTTTCGGAATTAATGGCTTGACCCAGTTACACAACTCATTCCTCATTCATTTTTCTTATTATGTTGGATAGTCATTTATTTCCTATCTCATTGTATGTCGAAATGACCTGTCCTATATATTTCTAGTTATTTAGCTCCTGTTGGGTAGTGGGAGTTCGTAGAGGTTTGACTTTCAGTATGAAACAGGCATGTTCAAGTCTTTTTTGTAGGTTCTCACAGGAGCTGTTTGGTAATGGCTTTTGTATTGTGCAGGGACTGGCACTACATGATGTTGCACAGTTAGAAATGTGAAGCAATCTTCATCAAATGCCTTGGTTTTGAGCAGTCTCTGAACAACATTCTGAAACTTGCTTACACTGTTGTTTTTTTTTCCTTCCCCATCACCAAATATTGCTAAACTAATGAATTTATAACTAAATCTTTTTTTTTCCTAAAAAAAATTACACATTGAGAATTTGCAGCTGTGATGTTATGTTCTCTTATTCTTAATACTCATTGTCGATTGTGCTTTTCCTCACCAGCGCTTTTCCAAACTAGAAGTAGGTGGGTTTCTTTGTGCACAGTTTAATTGAATCAGTTGAAGTGAATGGCCATGGGCTCCCACTCTGCATGCTATCCTTGTTGTGAATTTTGAAACAGCATGCATGGTTCTAATACAAATTTTGTCTATGCTGTTATTTTAGTGCTATTTTTTAATATAACATTTACAAAAACATTGGCAATCAAAGAACTTGTTACCATTTGTGCTAATTTCAGGAGATGATCACAGGACTATGTAATTAGCATTGATTAAACAAGGAGCTGAATGGAGAGAGGCTACTTATGAGATGGGAGAGCAGGACATTTTCACTGCTAGACAAGGAACACTTAACTGTATGTTAATGAATCAAGACAGCTGGAGAATTCATAAAGCGCAAATCAGATATGATTGCTTCTGTTACAAGGCAATAGGTAGGTCACTGGGCATTATAAGATACTTAGGATGGTATCCTGTTGTACTATGGGGAAAGTAAGAGATTTATGTAATGGAAATCCTGTTTCACAGCTCTAATAAGCTTGTTAATAACAATTCAATGTGTCATGGCATTTAGTAAGGATTTCAGATTTTGTCATGTAAAATGAGGAGAAGGATTCAAGTGGAAAAGGAAGAAAGACTTTGCAACGAACATTTTTTTGTACAGCAGTGTAGGCTAGCATCACCCTTGGAGAGGCTTGCAGGGACCACAGTTTAAAGTGCAGTTGCATAGTATGAAGAAAGGCTGGTTCCACTTGTGTTGTCTCTGTGCTACCTGCCTGTCTGCCTGCCTTGAAAATGGGGCTACATTAGTAGAGAATTTGGTGGAGGGAATTAGGCAAGGCCAGTTTGCTTTTGTCAGTACAACAGGCCATTGCTGCACAAAATGGCATGTGCTGAAGGCTTTCTGAGCTGTGACGTGAAACCCCTTGTACAAACAACTCACAAAAGCTTGTGTTCTTCCTTCCCTGTCTTGCAAACAGGGTGCTGTGGGCGAGAATTGATAAGTGCAGGCTGTGTTTCTCACCTTGGCATTCACCCACCTGCATGAGCTAAGCAGATTGATGCTACCACCTGGAAAAGGGGCAGAAATTTAGGGTGTTGAAATCTAGGAATGAGTTTAGTGAGTTCTGTATCCCCTTGCAGTGGAGTTCATGCTATGCAACGGTGTACCTAGCTCATTCACAGAGTAGACTTGGATGCCTGGGTGCATTACCATTTGGGTGAATCTACCCTGGATGTAGTGGTCTGGAACCCTTTGAAGAACTCTAGTTTATCACCCACATGAGCAGAGTACTTGGATCATGCCATTTCCTATCTAATCCTCTTCAGGCTTGACTGCCCCTGTAATTCCTTGGAAGGGCCATTCAACTTCCCTACTCTGCCTTTCTCCTCAGACCCAAAGTCTCAATGTCAGGGCAACCCCCAAAGTCTCTTCTGTAATTGGTATTAGAAGAAGTTGTCTGTGAGGATCGGTCTTTCTAATGGATGTTGCTTCCGGAACTGACCATTTGTATGTTCTACACCAGTGTGAAAGGCTTACATCATTACTGTTTGGCATTGTCACAAGGCACAACAGCATCTGTATGAATCTGCACAAAACCTGACTGTAGAAGTTGCTTTTATTTTGCCTCTTCACCAAAAAAAGCCCATTTTGATTCATGTGCATAACCACAATTCTGTCTGTTTAAATGCTGGTTCAGCAATTCAGTGGTGGTTACAGTTTTTTACTTGGTCTGTCTGGGATATGATGCGACATCTGTGAAACATGCATCCTGTAATAACTGCAGAGCAGCCTGAAGCAAAACCCTCCACGTCTGAACAGCTCCGCAGCTTGAGAAGAGGGGAGGGAATGCAAGTTTTTTGATCTTGACTTTCTGTGGCTGATTCTTTTCTCATGATTAACCCAGCTCTTTGAGTCTCAGCGCCAGTCTTGTGTGTCTGAAACCCCTTTCTAGACTTGCCTACAGAGGGAAAGGGCTGTGTTTTTTGTTAGAACCTGATTCGTGGTATCACCTGACAGTGGTATAACACAGAGAATCTTTGCTCTTGCTTCCAGATCATCTGCTCATTTGTAGACCGTGCAATGTATTGATATGGGTGAGCCCATATAAGCTTATTCCAGATTGCTTGTGCGTAGTTGTGCTGTGTTTTCTGCCTTGGATTTAGTTAAAGGAGGAAGTCTCAGAGCTGTGGAGGTAGTGCAGTTTTTGGTCCATTGCCAGTTCAAAGTAAGGTCTTTTCACTAAGAAAAGTCATGCTGGTAATAGATATTGACTGTCAGCTTCACTTTTTTTCTTTCTTTATTTCTTCTTTTTTTATTTTTTATTCTCTCCTTCTTGAAGGAGGATGGTCAGACTAATTTGGGCTGTTCCCTAATTGCAGTAGAAGCATGGGTGGAGGTATACATTAAAGCATGAACAAACAGGAATCTGCTAGATAAACATTTAATTTCTGCCTACTTACTTCAATTTTAAGTCCCAGAGGACCAACTTCCTATTATCACTGAACCTCATTATAGTTTTATCTCTGGTCTTATAATAAAATCAAAAGCATTAAGTAACTAGAGCTGTCCTAGGCTATTTATGATCGATTCAGGTAACCACTAATTGCAGTTTGTCTCTCAAATGCTGTGGAAGTTGAAGGTCTTTTTGCTATACGTGGTGGTCAGATATCTTCTGAGATACTGCATGAAAAAAAGTTCATAGGGACCAGGGTTATTTAATATCCTAAATAAGGATACAGAGGAGGAAGTGGAAAGCAATCTGGCAATGTCTGCTGTTGCTGCTGGCATGGTTTTATTACAAATTAACTGTATCAGAGTGAATTAGAAAGGGGAAAAAGAGTTGCAAATATTCATGTGATTTGGAAAGTGAATTTAGATTTGCTTGTATATGTGACTATTTTCATGTTTTCCATGGAACTAGTTCGTGTGGTTCCAATTATTCACTTAAGTCCCATATTATTATTTTCAGTTTCCTGAGTGCATGATTTATGTAACTAAGAATGTTAAAGCCAAATGCGCAAATTGAAATTCACTGCACATTGATTAAATTGGCTGTATGCGTTACTTAAGTTAAATAAATTACATATGTTAAAAAGTAAGAGGCAAACTATGACTGTAATAGTTACAATTTGCAATTCGAATGACCTATAAACCAAGAATTATTTGCCGACAAAATGTTTGAATAATATTGAATAATGAATACATTAGAGAATTTCATGATGTGTTCATCATTATTAATAAATAAGGAAAAAATACTCATCAAATATTATTTAAGTATTTGTTCAGTGGAAAGTCAAATTCACAACAGGTTATTTGGAAAGTCCAGCTGAATGTAAAGGTTGCAGGAATGGGTAAGGTGTGATGGAACTGGTAAGGGGCAGTTTCAGAAAGCAGGCTCATTGTCCCACGTACCTTAATGGCTGTTGGATAATCTTGAGAAGGGCACATATGAGGAACTCATGGTCACCTTTGTAGCAGTCCACCAATGGTTTTGCACATAATACCATTTTAAGAAGGTTGGCTCTCTGCATGTACACATCTTTCTGTGAAGAAAGAGAAAAATGTAAGACCATGGTGATCCTACACCCATGGAAGGTTATAATGGTGTGGTTAAAGTACTCACTCCTCTTTTGCTCCAGAATTTGAACACAGCCCAGACTGAATCTTGCCTTGATGGTGCTCCCCTCTTCACTACAAACATGTTCATGTTTTTCTTATATTTGTCTGTCCAAGTGCTGGTAGGGCCTGGGACTGCTTCGCTCACCTGTGGGAATGCGTCCCTTCTGGGATGAGGAAACTTCTGGGTTGAAGCTTTTTAAAAGTAGCTGGTCCCTAAGGGACTTGGGCTCATTTTTTCTGAAAGTCTGTCTCTGTTGACATGTTTCAAGTTCAGGATCTGCAGTCAAAGTGAATTATTGGAATGCCTGGGCAAATGGATAGGTCTAGCTTCATAAAGCTCTTTCTTCCTTGTTTGCTCTAGTCCTGTTGAAAATAAAATAGCACCCTAAAACCTGTGGGCTGTTGAGCTTTCAGTCTGATGGAAAAATTATACAACAGACAAAACCAAACAAACAAGCACAGACTACCCTCCTCAATCCAACCTAAGCTATTTTTTTCAAATAGCAGCTTCCAAATGCCAGCAATCCATCAATTTACAAAACCCTTTTTAGCCTTCTCTTAGAGGAACCCATTATGTTTTACAAACCTTGCTAACAGTTCATGTATATAGTAATAACACTAATGAAATATGTAGAGTTTTATTTTAATGTATAGACAAAGCAGCTCTATAGCAAAAGATTTAACTGTAGGACATTTAAAAAAAGATACATTAAGAGATGAAGTGCTCAGAAGAATTAACAACAGATTGTATGGGGAACTTGAAAGGTCACACCAGTAATGATTGTATTAAGGGAAAAGGGCATGGTAGTGGGGAATGGGCAAGTATAGGTGTTAAATCTTGGATGGTAAATTATTTCATCTTAGCCTGCTAGAGAGATCTCCGTGTGTTACTGAGGATACGGTGTTCCATATCACCTTCCATCAGTCCTCATTAATTTCTGGGAAAATGCAAAAGGCAGGGTTAGTTCCAGTTGGTTGAGGGGTGGTGCTTTCAACAATTGGTTCCTACTTCATCTTGAAATTTATTCATTCACAGTGGGGAGAGACACAGACAAGTATGTTAGATGTTAGGTGGGTTGGTTTTCTTTTAAAAAATGTTTTTGTTACTTCTTGCTTTCTAATAATGTAGAAACTGCTTTCTTAACATTTGAAAAAACCTTCCCTGTATGTTTTTTTTTTTATCTTCTCCCACCTGGGGGAAAAAAAAAAAGATTCTGAGTTGTTGCCGTCCTGGATTTTTAGTAGTGCTGCAGAATTGCCTATAGCAGCCTGGGCTTGTGCCAGCTGTCCAGGAGCAGAAGATACCACAGTTGCTTGTCACCCCACTCTTTTCTGCACTCCTAATGTCCTATATTCCACCCCTGCCACAGCCTCAACAAAAAGCATTGTGGCAGGTCTAAAACCCAATTTGGCTGTTGGAATAGTGCTTGGAAGTATTATTGAGTTCTGTGCTTAAAGAAGATCAGAGATGTGCATATGGAGAGCACTAACTGAAATACGTAGCGCAGTACATTATGGGTAGTGTTTTTATTTTCCATTTATTTCCATTATTTCCCTCAAATAACACTCTTCTGGGGGGAGTGGGTTAAGTACTTGTTTTTAAAGTTTTCTTTAGAACTACAGTTTTGCTGACTCTGCAAATCGGGCATTTTTAAATGCTATTGCAGTCCTCTTATAGTGAGGTGAATTGTATTTCTATCTTGTGAAGTACCACATGCCTGGCTCTATTTGTTATCTTTCACCTTCATGAAAGTGCATTTGAATAACAGAATCTGCAAATGCAGCTTAGGAAGAAGAGAACAATATATGAATATGAACAATTCTGAAGAAGCCCTTGTAAAATAAATAGGCAATACTATTCTTACTGTAAAGAAACCAGGGGCCTGATATTATCTGATGTTGAGCACCCTGTACATTGGTGGCAGTCAGCTCCTCTGAATTTCAAGTCATAAAGTGACTTGCCAGTCAGCAGCTGGTCTGTGAGAGGACTGCCAAAGGACCTTGCTCCCCCTATTATATTCAAACTGTGCTACCCTGACAGTAATGGCGTGTTGTGAAGATTAAGCAGGCTCAACATTTGAATTTGAAATTAATTTTATTTGTTACATTTAATTAACTATTATAATCTATAAAATGTACTGTGTAAAACACACAAAATGAAAACAAATGACCATCTGTTGCAATTTAGCATCTCTTCTGTGATCAAAAGAAATGAAAGAGGCAGCTTTATCTTGAAAAATTACCCTCAAAGTAAAAGGTAATCCTCCAGATCTGGCTGCCAGGTAGGAAGGTGTAAACCTTCATGTTTGTGTCCTACCCAGGGCTCTTTCTGGAATGCAGAACTGCTTTTACTGTTCTTAAGAGAAACCTATTAATTTTGATGAAACTTCTTCTATTAGGTTATAAATAAAGATGCTTGTGCTGAGAAGCACTACCTGGTTGTAAAGGTGGTCTCTGTCAGAGCCTGTTGGATTCAATGGAGAAGCCTCTCTGGTGTTTTTATTTTGCTTAGACCATATTCTGGTAAGTGTTCAAAATATGGATGTGTCTGAGTTAACAGAGGACAGCAGATGCATGCTTGGGGTGACCTTTGTTCCAGGTAGTTGTAGCACTGATAGGAATCCAGAAGGCGCTCATTAGAGAGAAAGCTATTGCTGTGTTATTTCTGATCGTAAAACAGGTGATGGGATCTATCCTGGCAGAAAAAGATCTTGTTTGTGTTTGTGCTTGCTGTGCTAATTTTATAGCAAATGTTTTCCTTTATGTAACAGAGCTTCAGGTACTGCAGGTTTCAAAACGCTCTCTAGCCAGATACTGAATTGCTTACCTCCAGGAAAATAGAGAGAGAAAAGTCTGGACTCCACAAGAGGTGGGTGACTTGGGGGTAAAATGTCAAGACCAGATCTCACTACTGGCAAGGGTGCAGGGAACTGTGCTGAGGATGAGCCAGTAAGTCCTGCCTAGAAGAGCTCTGCACCTACTCTGTCACGTAACCTCCTTGTGTGGTAGGGTCAGTCACTGCCAGCCAGCCTTGGGACTTAAGTGGCTATCTGATATGAAACCCATTGAAATGAGCCTTTTCACTACAGGCAGTGGGCTAACTCTCATGTTTTTGTATGTTCTGGAGATGTTATAATCTTCTGAGCCTTGTATCGGATTTAAGGGTAAGGATAAAAGATGTTTAGGTCTGCTGGTTTCTATAAAATACAATTTTACTTCAACCAGTCAGTTAATCTAAGTTGCTTGAGACTGCTAAGTCTCCACGTGGTTGGAAAGAGCAGGTAGTTTAAATTTCAGAAAGAACAAAACCCAACTTGACATGGAAGTGACAGAATTCATTCCACTGTCCAAAAGTGGCACAGTAGTAGTGAAAAATTGCTTTGCATGCTGATGCTTTCTAAGCACATCTGCTCTGCAAGTGTCCCTCTGTGATGACAGATTTGAAAAAAACAAAACAAAACAAACCCTGCTTTGCCTTTGGAGGATTTTGTGAGCGGGTGGAATATGTTGAGATCTGCCCCTCTGTGAGCAAAGCGTAGTGGTGCTGGCACCTTGACTGGGCTGTCACATCCATTAGGTAGCGTGTAAGCAGAGCAGTACAGGACTTTCTGGAAACCTTAGCTTGAGAAAAACATCAACATTAATGTCAGCAGCACCAAATCTGCCCACCTATTAACTTGCCTGAACTCAAGAGATGCTGGCGTTGGAGCTGAATTTAGCTTGAAGTCCATATGCATGTAGTTGTCTGCAGAAGTGGAATGCCCCTTACTTGGTTCTCCACAGCCTTCCCTCTGGGAGGGCTTGCGATGTGTACCCAAGGGTGTGTGTTCTGTCAGGCCAGGGCAACTTTGCATCCCTTTCCTTCCTCCTTTGGGTATGTTTTCTGAAACTGTGGTTGCTGGTTTGCACAGAGACTAACTTCTCTTGTGCTTGGTTCTTCATGTGATTATTTCCACATCTTCCTCCCTTTGCCAGCTCTCATAGATTTTCTTTTGTATTTGTTTATCACCGGCAAGATCTTTTGTTTCTTTAGTATAAAAAAAAACCCATATGGGTTTTCAAGTTATTGGAATAAATTAAAAGCAAACGGACTGCAATGCTTCTCATAATATACATGATTTGTCCAAAAGCAAGCTGGACACTTCATTTTCCCCACCAAAATTAACTGTATTTCTTGACCTAAAGAGCTGGCTGTAATGTTTTGAGCCCCTACTCATAATAGATCTAGCTTCTGCCTGCTTTGCTTACACTGTATTCATAGCAATTATTTCTCATTTTTTAGGAAGGCTAATAAAATACTGCTCTGAGAACATTCTTAATCTATAAGAGATATCCTCTTGTTTTCTTTTCCATTGTGGAGAGGCACCTCCTGTGCCTCTCTTGAGTTGTGGTGGTTTTTACAGGTTTGCTAGATTGGGGTGTGAAAACAAGAGCAGCTCTGGGCAAAGCAGAAGGGTGCTCAGGCAGGGGCAGCCCCGGCAGCTGCTGCTCTGTTGCCTCCTCGTTGGTGCCAGAGCCCTGGAGAGCCAGGCTGGGGTCGGAGGGACGGGGCAAGGCATATGTGTGGTGGAGGAGATGGCTTGGTCCCAGCACCAGCTGTTGTTGGCTGGCTCTCTGCTATCCCATCCCTGGTAGCAGGAACGGCAAGTCTGACTCCTCACGTGTCTCCCACCAGCTGGAGCAACCCAGGCTTGATCCATGGGCAGCAAAATTCAATTTTGCCTGCACGACTGGAGACCTCGAGCAGGGGCGATGCGGCAGCTGCTGCCCTCCCTGGTGCTGGTGAGGGCTGGAGAAGGAGGTGCTCTGCAAGTGCTGCTTAATCGCTACGTCTTGTTAAGCACAACCACATTCAAAAGTGACTTCACTAGAATCTGTGCAAGACTGCAATCCCCTGTCCTCACTTTCTCACAAAAGTATGTTGTTCTTCCCTTTTAATTTTTCTAGATGCTTTCAGGAGAGGAGTTGGGCTGAGTACCAGGTGGTCAAATGGAAATGAAAGTGCTGTCAGCCATTGAAGCATGTGAAAAAGCTAACTCTCTCTTCTGGCTCCACTTTAATGTGCTTGCTCTGGGTGCCTTTGCTCTGGGAAAGCGTACATTCAGGTCATTACTCAGAGAAGTCCTTGAATGGGTTTGTGGTCTGCAGGGATGGGGTGTAGCTCAGGAAAAGACAACTTTCTTTTTCTTCCTGTGTATTTCTTAAAAAAATAATAATAATAAAAAAAAAATCCCATCCTCAGCTGCAGTGTAAGATGAACTCTGGTTGAAATGCCAGCTGTATTGACTTGTGTTTTCCCTCCTGTGCTATCTCTTCAAGCGAACTTTTCTCAACTGCTGATTGCACAAAGACAACAGACATAAGCTGATGTGCTGCCGGAGCTGCTGTGTTATGCTGATGGGTATTTTGGTGCTGTAGCCTGTTGAGTGTATGTGATAATTGGTTTCCCTTTTGGTCTTTGAGGACAGAAGATGCAATTAGCATGTCCAGCATATTTTCTTTTATACATTCTCAAAATTGCAATTCTTTTAGGAACACAGAGGAGTCATTAAATTGGGACTTGGTTATATTGTAAAATACCTTTGCTTTCTGAGCATCAGAAGAAATTGCTTGCCCTAGCTGCTGCTCTGTTGGTATATTTGAATTCAGTTGTGGTGTCACAAGTGCAAGTACAAAATCCTATTGAAGTACACCAAAAACATTAAAGGTACCTCTGCAAAGCTCTTGAGACTTGGCGCTTATACCAAAGGACAGGTGTTGGCCCTCAATTTGTCTTTCAGGCAAGGCTTGAGAAGCTTGTAGGTAGATGATGGGGGATATTTACATGCTAACCTTAGGTGGGATTTCATAGTGTACTGAAAACAACTTGTGTTGTGCTTTAAAGTTTACCAACATCTGATTTCTAGCACCTTGCCACTTCTGAATAACAGCACAGCCAGCCTACACTGCAATCTGGCTACCTGGATGAAGGCTGCATCTGAGGAGAAAAAAAACAAAGTGAGGGGCATACAGTTTCAGGTTTGCATATATCTGTGTATACAGGTCTACATGAATATACTGGGACAGTTTTCCCTACTAGAGATGACTGGAGACATTCCTGGGACGCTGGAGAGCAGCTGGGCAGTGGTAAGATCAAAGGCTGTCCTTTTCCCACACGTCTCATATCAGTTGTCTTGTCTGCTGGCTCATGTTCATATGCAGATGTACGTTTATTCCTTCCTGGGACAGAAAAAAGTGTATTTCTTTTTGTTCCACTGAGAAATGATAGCACACTGAAATTTCAAGATTTTGCAGGCTAAGAAGTATGTCTTCTGATGAGAATTTATTGGGATTATTCAAATCTTGGAATAAATGACCAGAAAAGGAGAAAGGATGGAGCAGGAAAAAAAAAGTGATTCCTCTGACTTTGCTCCTCCATGAATGCTGCTGAGGAAATACATGACCAACTGCCAGCTTCTGCAAGAAAAAAGAAATATCTTCATTTGGCTCTGTGGGACTCCTTTGCAAAAAAGGAACTTAAATGGGCAAATAATCTTTTGGCAAAATTTGCCCTGTGTAAACAATACAAATAAAAATCTGTTTTTGATTGTGAATCAGTTAACCGATTCTCATTTCTATTTCACTGATTTCCTACTTCAGTTAAAAAAAAAAAAAAAAAAGAGGCTAGACTTGACCACAGTGTTCTGGTTTTGAACAGACTTAGGAGGACACCCCCAAACCTTGCTCTTCCAGACCTTAGTCTCTTCAGTAACCTGCCTTTAAAAATGCCACTGTTTGCCAAGAGCCGCTTCAGATTTACAACAGTTATTGTCCTAATTACAGACAGAAACTGTTGTCTGAGAGATAACTGTATGGGAACTGTCAAATGCTGACATTTAATGGCAACCATGGGAGCTGGAGATCTGTTGTTTTGGAGTGGGTTCTAAAAATACTCCATAAAAGGTAAGTTTAAGATCTGTTACGTCTATATGTTTTAAAAATCTTCCCCGTCATGGAATTTCATATTTCATTAGAAACTAAATATCCTACAATAAAATTAGAAAGTAAAAATCCACAGTAGGAATAAAACATGGCATTTGTGTTCATTTGGCTGCTTCTTTAGGTTTATTACTAGCAAAGCAAATTTGGAACAAACCCTGTTAGGATTTCTACTCCTGTCTGAGGAGCCCTAAGCCTGGCATATAGCCATTAATTTACCAATTTTGAAAGGATTTCTATCTAATAAAAAGAGAGGTGAGTAAAAGCCTGCACTTCATTGCAGACAGAAAGATACAGTTTTGACTATGTTATCTGAAGCCCCTGATACAGCTTTGATGCTCAGTGGAGAGGAACAGGCACGCAGAGCTCTGCTCGCTGAGCACCACAGCGAGCCTGCTCTGCCATGCTGGCCATCGTGCCAAGGAGAGGGGCGGGTTGAGAGCTTGAGTCTGGCAGCGTTGGCTGGACAGTTTACATGCACAACTCCTGGCTAGGCTAACGAGAGCCAGTGCTCAGAGTATCAGATCTGTTATTGAGAAGGATGGGAAGGAATGAGGGACGAAGGGTGGGGGAACCTTTGCATGCTGCTTAGCAATGCTTGACAGATGGAAGTCAGTCACAGCTGGAGGTGGTTCATCTCTAGGTGCACAGGAGGGCTAAGATCTGCCAGCAGTTAGCTAAGCTGGGGCTAAGTGGGCTCAGGGGACTGTGGATTGCCTCTGAGGGATGCCAGAGTTACCAGGAGGGCTTTGCATTGCACAGGTCTTGGTGAGCAGATCCGGTGCAAATCCAGGGGAAGCGACGTGGTTGGACTCAGGGGGAGGATGACAGTGATGTTCTGTACAGGCTGCCTCTTTGAACGCCATCTCTGCTTGTTGCTTCTGTTTTTATTTAGTTTGGCTTGGAAGCAGGGTTTTAAGCAAGGCAGGCACTGAGCATCAAACTGTGCTATGGAGGTGTGTGGTGGTAGGAGCGTGGGAGTCTGGGATTGCCTTGAGCCAAGAGGGGGAGGACGGATCCCATTAGCTGTCTGAGCCAGGGTGTGTGTCGGGGAGCAGCACATATTGGGTCTGAGGTGGTGGCTGGGAGAATCTTCCTCTGTCCTGGAAGATGTTGAGATAGTCAGGAAGGAGAAAACTGGGGAGTGGAGGGAGGATCTATTCCAATTTCCTCTACTTAGCAGGAGGAATTTTATTAAATGGAAGAGATGGAGTAAGGCAGGGCAAATTGTGTCAGAAGAGGGGCTAGAGCTGCTGTTGTGCCCTGGGTTTCGTGACTGATCTTAGCTTAGCATTGGTCAGGTGTAGGGGAAGTGTCTCACCCCTGCTGGGCACCTGGTGGACCATGTTTGTCAGCTGGGCCATGGTCAGGCTACTCTGGTGTTGAAGGTGCTGCACACCTGTTTTTCACCTGTGACGAAGAGCATGCATGTCTGTGCTGGGCCATTTTTAAGAGGAGATAACTTTTGTCTTGTGTATTTTGTAACCTTCTGGGGTCAGTGGTGTTGTCTGATAACAGTGTGTACAGCGTGCATGCAGGTGCTTGGTGTTTGATGGCCACGTTCAAGTGTTAGTGCTTTTGAATAATATCTTCTTGTCTTGAAGGGTTGATGAACCACAGATCATGCACAGGAGAGGGTTAGGTTCTGCCATTTGTAACATCAGTGCTGTTGTTCTGAACTGTGCTTCACTTCCTCGCAAAGTAGTTGTCGTGGTATCTTCTTCCCGTATCTCAACTACAAAAAATGGATCCACCTTCAGTTTAGTTGGCAGAGGGTCAAAGTTGTAGCTGGAGGGCTGGAGAAGGAAAGGTGGTTTGGGGAAACCAGCTTTGTGATGAAAAGAAAGGTAGCGACTGTCTGCTGATGCCAGTCTAGCAAATACTCAAGTTGCATAAAATAGGTTAAGGGTGAGAGGTAGGTAAAGGCATCTTGAAATCTCCCTTCCAAATTTGCCAGCTCTTAGAATGGTGGGATTAACATACCAGTTCTTTTCTAATAGAAAAGGATTGGGATTATTTAGCTTTCATCAAGATTATGGCGTTGTTCAGACTTTTTTTTTTTCCCCACACTTTTTTGTGCCTTAAAAAAAGATCTAGCTGTGTGGGCTGGAATAGCTCTGAAATGCAGCCAACTGGCAGGCCATAAACTAACTTGAAGCAATAATTTTATAAAGCTAAAATAATAGAAATCCTGGGAAAAGCAGTGTTTTACATGCACATCTTGAGATCTGTGGAGTGTGTGTGTGTGTGCTCATGCATGTGGTGGGGGAGGTATTTGTCAGAGTACACCTGCCTGTCTTCTAAATTAGCTAACTGAGGGTTTGGTTTCCAGTGAGACCTATCTGTCTATCCGGCAGGCCCCCCACTATCTCTGCGAATGCTATCAAGCCACTGCCACGGCTGGCAGTGCTGTGCAGTTGCTGATGCCTCGGCAATCATTGTTTTTTGTGGCTTTTTCGGCCGGTATTGAGGCATGTCTGTGACGGTGCCCTGTCAGCAGAGGTTGGCCTGACCAGCTGAGTGCATGGGTCGGCTTCTGCCTCTGCGCTAGCCTTGTGCGAATGGTCAGTCTGCCGGTGAGGCCCTGGCACTCTGTTCCTCCCTGGCTGATCCCTTCCTCTTGGCGAGACCCTCCGTGTTTTTCCCTGCCATTTCAAATGTTGTTTGAGAACATCTTACCCTGTTTATGCTTGAGATGCATCTGAAGATCCTGCCACTTACATATATTCCATAAATTTTCTTGTTCTGACAAGAGCGTGGCCTTTTTAAGATGCAGATCATTCTTGCCTTTATTGCAAAGCATCTTTTTCTTTCTTTTCTCCAGTGTTTCTGAAGTTTTCTATTTGTACTAATGACTTGACATCCAAACAGGTCAATACCTTGCTGATTTGTTCGGATATGTGTATTCAGCAGGAACCATCTTTCCCTAGAAAAGAGGTGTGTTGGGGGAGGAAATCCTACTCCTTTTCAGAGGAGTCTTGGCAGGCGTAATCACAGGATTTGTGATTCATGTCCAATATATGTGAGAAGAGCTGACATCTTAGGGCAAGTTGCAGATATTAAGGGGCTAAGTAAAACCTGCTTTTGATGTTTGTGGATTTCTCTCTGCTAGATCAAAAGTGAAGTTGTTAATTCAGTTGATCAAACCTTCAGTCCCTTTTTACACTACAGTTACTGGGTTAAATGCTGTCTTAGCTCAAATCTCTACCTTTTCCTTCTGCAAGGCACTGCAAAAGTTAGACCTGTAACATTAGTCTGTTTTAATGAACCTGCAGCTAATGCTGAATAGGATGGGACTGCTAAAGGAGCTATAAAAATTGAGGTAGTAATTACATGCAGTCACATCATATTTAATGATGAAACCTGGCTGTAGGTTTTTGAATGTGAAGGGTTTTCAGGTCTGGGCTACTGGTGCTC
This sequence comes from Haliaeetus albicilla, assembly GCF_947461875.1. Lineage (NCBI taxonomy): Eukaryota > Metazoa > Chordata > Aves > Accipitriformes > Accipitridae > Haliaeetus > Haliaeetus albicilla. Next base: position 8,196,918 of record NC_091505.1, read on the forward strand.
TGAAGTTTTAGCCTCTTCCTGTATTGGCACATTATGTTTCCTGGCTGGTTTCTTCTGTTGATTTTCTCAGCGTGTCCACACTTGGTAGTCTTTGCCTGAATTTGGAAAGAGCTGCAGGACTGGGTCTGCTTCTGTGTTACCATGCTTTGTGCTGGAGTTAGTCTCTTCATTTCTGTTTCTCTGACTCGTCCAAGCTTAGAAATTGTCAGTACCATGAGGAGGTAACCAAAGGAAGGGTTCTGGAGTCCATCTGTATTGCTGAAATTCCAATCCCCATGCGGCTCATTTCTTAGCAATGTAAAACCTGCCTAAACAGTAACAGGAGTCTCACCTGCATTTAAGACTGCAGGATCTGGCCCTAAAACATCTGGGGTATTCAACTGTGGTGGTAGCACAAGGTCGTAGAGGAGGGGAAACCTTTGGATGTTGTGGGAGTACACAGCAGCTGCTGAAACGTGGGGGTGGGTTACTTTTTGGGGCGTTTCAGCTTTGGGGGAAGGCCAGTACTTTTGGCAGAGGAAGCAGGGTGAGAGCCCCTGATGAGGTGCAGGCATGGTGACTCCAGAGTGCGAGGGACTGCATTTCAGTGGAAAGTACCAGGGTTAAGAGGGCTAAAGGAGAGTGGATGTACAGAACAGTCTTGGAATCTTTTCTAGAGGGAAAAGGTGTAAAGCCCCAAATCCTGCTGCCAGGATGTTTTTGCAGACTCACTGAAGGAGAAGAAAAACTTAAAAAAATTTAGGATTCAACCAGTTATTGCAACTTGTCCAGCAGGAGCAGCAGCATGTGGCAATTCACAGATGCAGGGCTGCGCACTGCAAAAAGTCTCTGTACAGTGAGAGCGTGGTCTTTGCTGGTGTGCCAGCAGCAGGATCCATTCCCTGCATATACCAGTGCGACTGCTGAGGCAATGGGCTTGTGTGCCAGAGAAGGACCAAGCACTGGCTGAGAGTGTTAATTACACAGTAGAATTTTAAAACAAATTGTTTATAGCATGCTTTTAAAAAAGGAACCGATAATACACACCAAAGCCTATTTAATGTAAAGCTTAAGGTAGTCTGTGGTATGGCCAGTTTTTATTTTACTTTGGTTTAATTTTTTTTTTTTTAAACTTTAATGCTGTCGGATGATGCATTATCCATACCTAGATGCCTACTGTTCACTGAGCAGGTTATCTCCACTATGACAGCTCTGTATCTTCAATGTCAGATACACTGCTCTTGAGTCAGAGTAGATTTACAGATTCTATTATACTTCTATTGAACAGCTCTTAATCTGGGCAGAGGAAAACATGCTGCAACCAGCGTGTTTTATTCCTTGCCTTTAGTGTTAGAACCCTTTTTTGGCAGGGTTGGACATTGTGTTAACAAATAGTCCAACACTAAAAAGCCCATAACCCTGTAAATGCTGGAGGTAGTGGTTTCTGTCACTCCCAAGCATACCTGAATGAAAACTAGCACTGGCATTAATAGAAGGTCTTTGTCTATGTAACCTGGGTAGAGTACAGAGGTCAGTTAATGTTGCTTTCTGTTCTTGTGCTGCATTCCTGTATTACAACCTTCATGTAAAACAAGACAGTTGTGAGTCTGAATATAGAAGCTGTCTTCAGCCCCTTATTCTTTTGGCAGCTTTATTTTTGACATCACAGTTTCTTAAATAATTGAAGATTATACGCGTGAAGAAATGTAACTGCTCTGTGCATGAAAAATGACATTTGTTTTGCTTGTATGATTTTGCAAACAGAGTTACTGCATTATTTAGCCTCTTTTGAGCAGCATTACACAGGATGCTGCCCTTGACCTGTAAGGAATAGCAATGGCATTGCTTTGTGTATGTAGCACCTTGTTATAATTAGCAGTGTTTCCTTCCTTTTTTTAGTTATAAGCAGTATAATATAAATTAGCAGTAAGTAGGTGGGAGCATACCAAAATACTCTAGGAATGTTATGAATGTGAATAGTCCATGATGGGTGTTGGGTTTTTTTCCCCCTCTATCGCTCAGCTTTCTCCCACCAGCTTCTTTGACCTTGTATCTACCTTGAGATTCACGCTCCTTACTACCTTTTATTTTTTTTTCAATTGATCCCCGCTGTTAGTGCTTCGAATGCCATTGACTCAACACTGTGGTTATTCCTGTGGCTCAGCAGTTCCATCTTGTTTCAGCTGCTGAAGTTCATCTCTCATCTTTCTCTCTTCTTTGTTCATTAAAGAGAAAGGAAGGAAGACGGTGAGTTGGAATCTATCACTGGGAAGTACACAATTTGATTTGATTCTGTTTGAGGAGAGGGAGGACCGTGGCTCTTCCTTATGTGCCCATGTAGGTCATGAAAATGTATAATCAGCTTACACTTGTATCCACACGCTGCCAGGAAGTAATCCTGCTTAGCATCACTTTATGGGGTTTGGAGTCTTTCTGAATTTTCTAATCCCTGGTGATATTTAAATAACACGTTGTGATCACCGTTTGGCTTAATTCATGTGGAAAGGATGGATTATACAGATGTATCAGCATGGAAATACACATGTGCCTAGACACACACACACATACATACACGCAGAATGTATATATTCAACATGCAGAATAATTTTCATTTGCAGACTATGGGCTGGAACATGCTGGGGCAGCTCTCTAGACAGGTGCCCTGGGATGGCTGTGTCTCTGAGAAAGCAGGGATACTACAGTGGTGATTTGCCATGCCATTTTTAGATGGAAATATTGTTCTAAAACTAGAAGAACTGCCATGTTTGTCTCATTTCTGCATATAAAGCTCAGAGAGCATTTTCTACTTTAGCAGTCAGGATGAGACAGGTGTGTTTGGTTTTTTTTTTTCCCCTAGTTAGCTGGGTTGTCAGCCAGAGGGGGTCTGCCCTGCAGATTTATGATTTGAAAATAGCTGTGAAGAGCTGCTTGGTGAGTCATGTGCAGAAGGCAACAGAAAATTTCTCAATCCACAGCATCCAGCACCTACACAACCCATTCCTGCCTCCAACATGCAGACACCTTTTCTGTGAAGCATTGAACCCCGGGGAGGCCTAGAAGTCCTGCAGGCACCACTGGTCAGGGCTGTGCTTGGCTTTTTCCGAGGAGAGGAGCTATTTGTGAAGCTTCACCAGAGTCAAAGGGAGTTTTGTTGGCCAGAGTTCCTCCCTTGCTTGCCATCTTCAGTGGTGGAACTGTGAATACAAGCGTTCCTCCTCCAGCTCCCCTGTGTTTTGAGCTACCATCTGTGTTTTCCCCCATCAGCTGTGGTGTGGATATAGGACATACCACTCTGTACCTTTGGCTAAATACTTCCTGAGGAATTTACCCAGCATGCATTCCAAGCATGGGTCCAAAGTGTAGCAGTTACTATTCTGAATTGAGCTGTAGTCCTGTCCTGACTTGGTCCAGTGGTCAGTCACATACCGGTAGCTGAAAACAGGGTGCACGGGAGGTCCCAGTACTGACCCCTCTGAGGGTCTGGCTTTGCAGGACTGGCTGGCACTGTGTTATATACATATACTTCCTGTAGCCCTACATTTGTCTTTAATGTAACTCACAGAAAATGTGTGATTTCCATTCCCAGAGAGATGGACCTTGATCTAGCAAAGTACGTGAGTAAATAGATCCACCTCTTAATGGAACAAATGAAAGTGCTTAAACTTCAGCCCTTGCACTTGTGTACCGCTAGCTCTGATGGCAGTGTGCAGTTAGAACTACTGGTTGCTTTTGGAAGAAATGTCAGAAACAGGAACAGTATCCACAGTAGGAAGCCAGGTTGTGATTCATGAACACCAATTTCAGATGCACAGCATGCTTTCCAGATTAGAATCAGGTCCATACAATGGTGTCATTATGAATTTATATTAAAAGTCCTTTCTACTGGCATGAGAAATTGCTATTGCAATAACACCCATTCTATTGTTAATAATAATTGAAATGCTTGAAATAAGAAAATACTAGCTGATATTTAAACTACTTATTATCAAATCAAAATTCCTCAGATAAAATCACTTAATTAAGCTGCATTCTATTTGCCAAGCATCTAGATCAGTATTCAATAGAGGTAAATAATGCTCCTATGATTTCTTATACCAGTTAGTGTATTCATTTCTTGAAGCGTTACTACAATAACCATCATTTTTGGAAAGCTGTGTTGTGTAGCCAGAAACTGATCTGCTGTGCAGTTGAAAAAGGATTATTAGTTTAAAGCAAATGTTCAGTTACACACAGAAAGTCTTTGGAAGCCTGCAAATACTATTGCTATGGATATTGATCCTTGGAAGCTCAGATGATTTCTTTGACACAGCCAAGCAAGTCATTACTGTGCATTACATGTAAATTGACATTTCTCCTTTTCCCCCCCCGCCTTTTTTTTTTTTTTTCTTGTAAGACTCTTGTGACTCTTGTCCCGCTTTGCACTGAGAACTCTTCAGAGAGGTAGCTCCTGTCACCACGATAAACACACTGTAGCCTCCTTCATTTTTCATTGCTGCCTGAAGGACATTTGGGGAAGGAGATGCTGTTAACCTGCAGAATTTTTATCCTGAGGAAGTGTGATGATTCAGTGGGTCACCTTATTGAGCTGTAATTTGGTCATAAATACAAAGAAATGATGTTTAAAAGATGTTAAATCTCTGACACATTGACAAAAGAAGTTGGTGCTGATGACTAGGAGTTGATCTTAAAAATCCTTGATCCTCCAGGTACACTAGCAGATTATGATCTGTGAGTATATAATTGTTCTCTTTCTCAGCCCTGCAGTGCGATGTGCATGGTTTGATTTCTGCACCTGCCCAGAAATTCACTGTAGTATTTGGAGTTGCTGAAATCTGGAATGTATTTCAGGTTATTAACTTATATCTTCTGCACATGGAGAGAGGGGAAAAAAGCTTTGGAACAAGTGCAAGAGGGATTTGTTGGGATGATTGCAGTGTTCTTTGTGGTATCCCAATACTTAAAAAATAAAAAAAATTATATCAATCTCATTTTGAAAAGAGAGTTAGGTTTCAAGCATTTAAATCCCATTGATTTCCTGTGGAACATGATCTCATAAATCACCGAAGTAATTTTTGATATTTTACCCTGTCACCTTTTCTGTGCAGAACTTGCTAGTGGATTCCAGTACATATGTTGTCGCTAGCTTTTAAAACTGATAATTAGGTCCAGTTCAAAAACAAATACATTTTTATTAGATTATTATGATCTTCTAGCAAATAATTATTTAAGAAAGCGTAACAAATGCAACGATTTATTAAAAGAGCACTGTTGACAATATAAGCACCTAGCATGAGTACAGAACTGCTTATTTTAGTACTTGTTGAGCATCTATCATGAGGTACCTGCTCCTGGTAATGCTTTAGCTTGTAATTTTAATTACTGTAAATTACTATTGAGAATGGTGAACATGGGGGGGAGGGGGAGTAATTTACATCAAATATTGCTTGTTCTACAGTATTTTGAGGCTATTTTACTCTGCAATTGTGTACACGTGTTTTTTGATAAAACTGATATAATTGGTATATTAGAGAGTTTCTACAGAAGGCGTTCCTAATTTTTGACTTTTAAAGAAGGTGCTTAAATGATCAGACTGATAAGTTCGTGCTAATGAAATTTTCAGCTAGCTAACTAGTAAAAAAACCTGTAATTCATTGTTAGAATAATTGTTCACCATCCTTCAATATCTGCAGAACAGTGAAGAAGTTTAAAGGATTAAATTACAGTTTCAGTGCAAGAATTGGCAGAGTATAACACTTCCTGAAGGAGAAGCTGTGCTTTTTGATGAAATGATTTCTGATTTATCTGGCCTCCTATGATTTTTCTGTCATTGCTCCTAGACCTGGATCAGAACAAAGTCCTGTGATCCAAATGCTGAAAATTTGAGAGAATTTGGACAGTGATAAATATTTTGCAGCTGGCTCACTCTGCTTATGAATGAGCTCCGCTAGAAAATCTGGCTCCCACAATTAAGTGATTTAGAGACCTAATTGCAAGGCAAAGGGGAATTGTAAGCTCCTATTTTTGTGGCAACCAAGGTAATTTTAGATCCTGAATCCAAGTGGTGGAACATACAGAAATTACAGATCCAGACTTGGGCTTGCAGTGAGCTTTGCACAACAAAAAAACCCAAACCAGTAATGGAGAGAAGCTCATGCGCGAGAATGGCTGTAATGATGGTCACCGGTGAAAGTGCAGTGGAAGGCACCGTGCGGCCACAGAAAATAAGCTGTAGAAATGAAAGGGAGCTAGGAGCAACAGTATCACTTAATTGTATGCTGTTCTTCACTGCTCTCCCGAGTAATTATTTATTAGAGTAGTAGCCACGGGCTACAGCTGAGATCAACTCTTGTTTCCTAGAGTTTGCAGTCTTAATACAAAAGATGAAAGGGTGAAGGAGCATGGAGGATGTAACAAAGTGAAGTCATTCGCCTGAGGTCGTGCAGCACATTGGTAATTGCCTGTGGTTGGGCAGCCGGCTCGGCTCGGCCACTGCGGCTGGCGGGATGGAGGAGAGCTGCGGCAGAGCTGGGGAGAGGACAGGAGTGCGGTGCCGCTGCTTGAGTCTGCGGAGCTGCAGCTCAGTTATTCTGGTCATGAGAACGAGTTATTTGTGGTTCTGGAGGGTGAATTGTAATTTGGATGGGGAAGAGAGGTAGGAGAAAGGAGAGGAAGAAGGGAGACGTGTTGGGGTTCTCCTGCATCATGTGCTGAGAAGCAAACGCCCTGCACTGAGCAGAGTTGATGGGAGACCAACGGGCATACTCAGCCCCTCTGGTAATTCTGTACTTGGCCACTTGTTAATTCTGTTGATTTTCTTTCGCTGTACAGTTGTGTAACACTTCAGGGAGCAGAAGGCGCTGAAGGGTGTGTAGGAGCTGAATGGCTCCTGCCAGGAGCACAGATGGCTGAAGAACAAGCCACCCTCAGCAGCCACACTGGGGTTTTTGTGTTGGGGTTTTGGTTTTTTGTTTGTTTGTTTTGGTTTTATTTTTTTCTTTCAAACCACAGTTTTAAATCAGGAATAGTTTAAACAAAAATAATCTGATCTTTCCCACCTCTTCCTGGGGTCTGCATGTGCATGTGCTGTCTGAGCATGCAGTGTGATGGCAGCAAAGCCAAGCGGTGTTGTGTCAAAGGAGGGGAGCTCTGGTTTTTCCCTTTAACCAGAGAACAGGGAGCAGCTCTGCCCTGTGCAATGGCACATCAGATCCTTTGGGTTGTCCAGGTAGTTGTGGACATTGTTCTTGCTGCTTTTTATTGTTGTCGTAATTTATAGAATCCCTGGCAAGTATAAAAGTGTGGAGGTTATTTTAATCTTCCCAGAAACTGCACAGAACCCCTCTCCTTCCCCAAATATCGTCATGGCACAAGGCTTTGGACTGTCATAGGACAGCATTAAAAAAGGCGTAGCTCGGACTGTTTCCACCCAGTGGGAACTATGAGAGCAGACTTGTGAGGCCAAGACCTGTATTGGTGTGTGGAAAGAAATGGAAGGCAACAATGAGAATCAGCGAGCGTGTGTTGTTGCCAGTGAAGCGAGGAACAGGCTTGGATGTGCACGTGTTTGGACATGTTACTGTCTCAAGTGCAGACCTACACAGGGAGAGTCTTTCTAGTGGAAAAGGGTTGTACGTGCTCATGGAAGGCCAAATGCAACGTGGTTATTGCCTCAAGGGATAAAATTCCTTCCTGTCCATTGACAATTGTGTTTGTGCAGGTTATTTTTCCATTACTGCTTAGGCAGATGGAGGCAGCAATATCCTGCAGGTTTCCTCATGGAGGTGTTGCTGTACAACTGCTGTGTACATAAAATAACTTGGAATAAGTATGATGTATCTATCCCTGAGTTAAAATGAAATGTGCTTATGTAAAATATACAGTTAAATGTGTTATTTTTTGTAGACTAAACTGTATGCGCACATATGTGCATATGTATATAAAGTAGTAAAGGTTTTTTATTTTCTTGGTGGTGAATGTTTTCATATTGCATTCATGTTACTAGACCGAGTAATTAGGAGGTCTGATAAGGAGCTGAGATTCCTGATTTTCTGCTTTTTATAGCTGTATTCCTGATTTCCAGCACTCCTTTTGCCTTGTACCTGTGGACATTAGTGCTCTGCCCTGGAGCAGTGTGCTGAGTTGGGCTCCTCCTTCACTGAGCAACCTTCTCGGAGAACTTGGGAAAGGTGTGTAGATGTTGTCCTGCAGTAAGCTGCTCATGGGATAGTTTTTGTTTGCGAGTTTGAATGCCTGCAGTTGGCAGTATCATGTCCGCATGGGTGCGAGTGGGCTGTGACCACTTGTATTGGGGGGGTTGGCTGCAGGGGTGGCTTCTGTGAGAAGCTTCTAGAAGTTTCCCCCAAGTCCGATAGAGCCAACGCCAGCCAGCCCCAAGACGGACCTGCTAATGGCCAAGGCCAAGCCAGTTAGTGACAGTGGTAGTGCCTCTGGGATAACATATTTAAGAAGGGGGAAAAAAGTTGCCGGGGAACAGAAACTGCAGCCAGAGGCAGGAGTGAGAAGATGTGAGAGAAACAACCCTGCAGACCCCCAGGTCAGTGAAGAAGGAGGGGGAGGAGGTGCTCCAGGTGCCGGAGCCAAGATTCCCCTGCAGCTCGTGGGGAAGACGATGGTGAGGCAGGCTGTCCCCCTGCAGTCCAGGGAGGTCCATGGTGGAACAGAGCTCCACCTGCAGCCCAGGGAGGACCCCACGCCGGAGCAGGGGGATGCTCGAAGGAGGCTGTGACCCCGTGGGAAGCCTGTGCTGGAGCAGGCTCCTGGCAGGACCTGTAGCCCCATGGAGAGAGGAGCCCACGCTGGAGCAGGTTTTCTGGCAGGACTTGTGACCCTGCGGGGGACCCACACTGGAGCAGTGTGTTCCTGAAGGACTGCAGCCCGTGGGAAGGATGCACACTGGAGCAGTTCATGAAGAACTGTAGCCTGTGGGAAGGACTCATGTTGGAGAAGTTTGTGGAGGACTGTCTCCCATGGGAGGGACCCCATGCTGGAGCAGGGGAAGAGTGAGGAGTCCTCCCCCTGAGGAGGAAGGAGCAGCAGAGACAATATGTGGAGAACCGACCCCAACCCCCATTCCCTGTCCCCCTGCACTGCTGGTGGGGGGAGAAGGTAGAGAATTTGGGAGTTAAGTTGAGCCTGGGAAGAAGGGAGGGGTGGGGGGAAGGTGTTTTAAGATCTGGTTTTATTTCTCATTACCCTACTCTGGTCAATTGGTAATAAATAAAGTTAATTTTCCCCAAGTCAAGTCTGGTTTTGCTCTTGATGGTAATTAGTGAGTGATCCCTCCCTGTCCTTACCTTGACTTGTGAGCCTTTTGTTATATTTTCTTTCCCCTGTCCAGCTGAGGAGGGGAGTGATAGCGGATTTGGTGGGCACCTGGTGTCCAGCCAGGGTCAACCCACCACACCGCTGTCCTGTGTGGTGCCATGGAAGGCAGAGGCTGCAGGAGCCATGGGCTGCCCTCTGATTTATGCTTCCTGCACCGCAGCCTCCTGCATGATCATGAGGCGCCATTAGAGCTGCTGTGTGTATCCCACATTGGGTCTGTGCCATCCGCAAGGGTGTGCAGGAGCTCTGCCATTTGCCTCGGCCCTCTGGGAAGGTAACCAGTGGATGCTGGCTTGGGCAGCAGCTGCAGGTACTGGGGGCAAGGGCTGGAGGTGCCCCAGTGTGATGGCGACTCTGTGCCTCTCGGCATGACTTTGCGATTATGCAGTGACTCATGAGAGTAATTATGTGTTTCTGGAGGGAGTGTTGAAAGTGGAAAGTGCACTGTTCCTTTGGAGGGGGCAGAGTAGGGGCAGACAGTCCACGTATTGACTCCAGCCATGATGTGCCCATAGAGGACGGGAGGACATGGACTGGGGAGGAAGGGAGAGAATTCACCAACAAATATGCAGACAGAAAGACACTGTGGCTGGGCTTACAAATTAGTTCTGCATAGCATTCATTCCAGTGCTCTGTGACTTAATTTTAAAAAAACAAAGCCTCATTGACCTTGGTTGTGGGGTATGGAGTTCACATCCAGCCCCAGGGCTGGAGCTGGACACAATGGCGACATTTGCTGAACCGGGCTTGGAAAATCTTACCATTTTCACAGTTTAGAGGAACTATCTGCAAAAAATTTGGGGTTGGCTTTGCAGTTGCACCCTGGAAGTGTTCAACGTAAAGGTTCGATGGGGCTTTGAGCAACCTGGTCTAGTGGAAGGTGTCCCTGCCTATGACAGGGGGGTTGGAACTAGATGATCTTTAAGGTCCCTTCCAACCCAGCCTATTCTGTGATTCTCTCCTGGTGGTTGGAATTTAGCCAACACATTTTGAGGTTAGAAGAGGAGGTAGAGTCCCAGGAAATTCCTTTCTAGGGAACTAGATGTGAGGAAAGCACATACCCATGCTCTTTCCTTAGTGTGGTCTGGAGTCCCTTATTTCAGCTCCCAGACACTTTGTCACTCTGCCAGAAGCCCTTCCTGAGCTCTGGGAAGAGACAGAGGGGCATACTGCAGGGGGAATAGCTGAACTTGCATTGGCAGAGAGAAAACATCTAAGTATAAAATGTTCCCTCCTTCCTACGAAACGTTAGGAGGTTTCCATTTCAGGAAGGAAGTGTGGGTCTGTTCTGTCATACCTCGGGGGGGGAGAGCCTGGTGGCTTAATTAATGCTACACGCCTCTGCTCCACAGTTGTAGACTGTAAACAGAGCTGATCAAATGATGGTGTGGGAGAGGAATTGTTTAAAATAAATTTTAATAAATTATAAATAATGTATGACTTGCTTCTGTTTAACCAACTCTAGCTAGCCAGCCAGTATTTCCAAGCTTATGAAACACAGCATCATGTCAGTAATACTCATGTCAGTAACTACATTGGTTATTGAATGTCTCTCATCCATGTTGAACTTAACTTTAGTGTACAATAATCAGGGTTTTATTGCTCTTGGCACTCAGTAGAGGATGGCTCTTACCTAGCTGTATCAAGCATTCTGCAAAACCAAAATTCAGTGGCCTTTCTGTTCTTTGGATGGGAGGGAAGAAGAAGATTTCAAGTCCTGCTTTTAAGTGCTTTTGTTGATCAGAGGTTTGGGCAATAAAGCAAGGTAGTTTAGACATGGGCTCTATTGCTCTGTTTGAATTAGTAGTGCATATAGTATGGTTTGCTCTGTGCAGATTCACAAATGGACCATATAATGAGAAGAGATTAGGAGAAGTAAGGGGGGTCAAAAGCCATTTTGATGAAGGCAGCTCTGCTGGGACTTGTGCTCCCTCCCTTGGCTGTCCCAGAATGGTGCTGATTAAGGTGCCATGGAGTTTGAGGCCATGGCAGAGAGGACTGGAGTAAGCGTAGCTGGGATTGCGCTGGATTCTGCACTGAAGTTATGACACTGCTTCAGTACTGAATTTAGGAATTCTGTTCACAGGTGCATAGGTGTTGCTTTCCATTTGTTGCCAAAGAGCATGAATAGTCTTAATGTTGTGCTGTAGGCTAAGGTCTCGGAATAGCTGGATTCAGAAAAAAATGGTAGGTTACTTGGCCATTATGGAAAGGAGCTAAATAGCATGAATCAGAAATTTTACTTTAGTGGAAGTTAGACATCTAAAAATCTTTGTGTCTCAGCCTCATGCCTCCACATTTCCTTCCAGCAGGAATAACAGCACTTCCTTATCGCCAGGGTTGTTGTGAGGATAAGTATGTAGTGCAGCGGAAGCCATTTAGATAAATAGACTGATTCAGTGGGGATTTCTTTGTTATTCTTTTATCCTAACAAAATCAGTATCAGATGGAATACAGTACAACTCACTGAAGATGGGAAAGCCAACAAATACCTTTTTCATTCCCATAGACGAATGAATCCCCGCTTATTTTTCTTTATTTAAGAATTATTTGGGAGGCAGAACAAAGCTCTGCTATCGCCTCCCAGCAAGTGACCTAAACCATTTAAGCTGAAACATATGACTCGGAGGAAGTATTTTGCAAAAACAGATGCACAGAAAGTCAATTTCCTATTCATATTTTGTTGTGGCAATTGGTACTTTAAAGAGATGGCAGACTTAAATTAGCTGGAAAAGTGACATCTTTAATTAGGAAAGCCTCTCTGCCAGCACATTGAACAGTTGCCAGTTTCTCAGCATTTAGGGACCGTTGATTGCCAACAATGGCAGCTAAACTGCTTCTGGGTAGAAACTAATTGAATTTTCTCAAGTTAAAATGAGGATCTGAAGTTAAAGCAAGACAAACTCCTTTGCTTGCTCTCATTTTACTTACCGCTGTGATATTCTCAGCAGTCCAAGGGCTCTGCTGCACATTGGTGACTGGTGCTGCCTGTGGTATGGCTGTACAAATCCCTCCTGTCTCAGTCATCCCGGGACTCTGCTGTTGCCATTCACAATATAGATCCGCGTCTGCCCTGTTGGGCCTCCCATACTGTTTTGGCGGTCGTGTTCTGGAGGGACTCTTCCTGGGTCAAGTTGCTTTTATTTAGGCTGGTGCTGCCATGATGGGAGCTGGTGGAGCCAACCTAAGGATCTGGGCTATATCCCATTGCCTGAGCATCCTGGCCGAGCCAGTGTTGCCTGCTCGTTGGGGAATGGTGAATAGCCAGTGGTTGACACGAACAAGCTGTGAAGCTGGGTTACGGATCTGTGGGGGACTTGCCAACTAGACTTTTAGTGGTGCATGGTTGGTGTTGGTTGCAGGTCTACTCCCTTTCCTGTGAAAGCTGAGGGCTGAGTGTGCCCTGAGGTGAAGCCTTGTGTCAGATGCAAAGAGCTGCAGTCGGAAGGATTGCTGCCTTCGCTTGGCTGTAGTGTGTGTGGTTTAGCTGTACTTCTGTCCCTTCTTCGGTTATTTCCTCAGTCTCAGATGCGGCTTCTCTGGAGCAAGTCTTCAATTTTAGCAGTTCCTGCCCCTGCAACCCCAGAGAGATTTGTCTTCTCTCTGAGCAGGTTCTCCTCCTACTGCTCTTGGTAACCATCCAGGCTGGAGTCTGGCATAATGTCAGTTCTGCTCCCATCCCATCCTTCCTCTGTTGTTATTGAGTGGTCTGAGGGAGCAGTGCAATTATCATTCCATGAGCTCCTCTGTAAATGCTGCCGAAACCTTTGGCTGCATGGAGATCCTGAGGGGTGCGCTGCTGCAACGGGGTTGGCTTTTTTCTTCTTTTCCACCCCACCTCCCCCCCCCACCCCCCCCGACTTTTTTTTGCCAATGCTAAATCTGAAAACTTTAGGGTTAGCTGCCTAACTTGTGTGGAAGCTACAAATGCTTTGCCTGAAACTGTCTGCCTCGGGTCTATGCATAGAAGAGGAACTCAGAGACATAATTATGTATTTCCCAGAGGGCAACTCAGTTTCTTATTTCCCTCTTTACCTTCATCCTGATTTATCTCCATTTGGCCCCCCTCTCCCTTAGCTGGGGTTTTGGAGGATGGTCTGTGCTTGTTTCCTTCATGGCTTGAAATATAACTCTAGCTCAAGTTAAAATATGAGGCTAGTCTCAGGGGAAGGAGAGCCTGCTGGAAGATGATCTTGTTCTAACCATACGCAATGTGTGTTTATTAAAGCTATTCAGTTCTGGTAGACTCTTTTAGTGCTGTAAGAAAATGATTGGGTCTTTGGTCTGTCTCCCATGTAGAATCTAGGCGAAACTTAGACTTCATTTTTTGATCAAAATGGAAGTATTTTTTCTTCAACCAACCCCCAGGTATATCAAGTACTTTGTTTTCCTGTTAAAACAGGAAAAATCTGGGGAAGGGCAGCTCTTGCCTTGCCATGTAGCCTTTCCTCCCTGGCAGAACACAAGCAGCAGGAGAAAGGAAAGGCTTCTCAGCAGCAGCTGCAAGGGAAGGCTTTATTCAGTGTACTCAAGAAAGGCAACTTTATGTGATGCATCAGCTGAGTCTCTAGTGGGCAATGGCTTCCAGCTGTTGTCTGCTTTAGAAATGTGTGCTTAAAATCTGGCCTAGGAGTGTGGTGTTCTCCATCAACCCAGCCCTGTCTTATATCTCTATTAAAAAAAAAAAAAGCTTGTCCAGTGTGTCTCATCATAAATTATGTACCTTTGCTGTCTGTAAGAGTTTTCTTATTAAAAGAAAAAAAAAAAAGCAGCTGTTGGGATGGGTGAAAACTTGAAACAGATTTGAAGATTGAGCAGGAGAAAGAATTCAGTTAAATCTTTTGTTAGAAAAAAAAAAATATCCTTTTTTGAGCAGTTGAGGGTAAATTATTCAGCTTCCCCTGTTACCCTCTGGCGTTAATCCAGAGCAGAAATATTTTGCTTATGAAATGTACATTCTGCTTTCAGGTACTTTACAAGTGTTTTATTCCTATTACAAATACAGTGAAAGGAAAAAAGATCCTTGCACCTTTTATAAGTCCACTGTCAGGGAGCCGCTCTTCTTGCCTCTCCTTCTAGCAGTAGGTGGGAAACGTAGGGAGACTTCCAAAAGGGTGTTATCTCTGGAGATATTAAAGGAGATTTTCTCATCACTGGGTAAAATGACAGCAAACATATTGCCTGTATTTGGAAGAAAAGGTTAAAAGAAGAGAAGGCAAAGATGTGTTGAAGATAGGTTGTTCACTTATGAGAAGTGTTCTGGGAATAATCTGCATGGAAAGCGAAAGGGACAAATTGCTGGGGAGTGTATGAGGGTTTTAAATGAAGGCTGTGAAAAGTCTCCTCAGCTGTTACCAGGGAATGGCAGGACTAGACGAGTGCCTTGAGAAAACTGAGATTTCCTGCCCAGGCACCAGGACATGGAAGGCCATAAGAGGCTGATGCCATGTGTCCTGCAGTTGCACTGAGGATGGAGGAGAGGTTGGACAAACCGGTGGCTGCTGACATGGGAGTCGGGCTTAGCTGCTGTTGAAGGGAGAGAAATGAATACTAGGAAAAACACTGTGAGGAAGAAATCCTGGGGAATGTGTGAAGTGTTTCTTCAGGGGAGTAGAGAGGTCCTGGAGCAGAGGATGGTGAGACTCGAAAAACCGCTACGATAAATAAATCTGTGCAAGTGTTGCGAGAGATGGGAGCCCTGACCTGTGATTTGGGTCTGAGGAGTTTCTCAGCAAGCAGCAAGGCTCTAGACTTTTGATTTAATTTGAGATTTTTACTGTTAAAGGAGCCGCTATATTAACTGCTATAAAGCAGATTTCCAGTAGTTGAAGCAAGCAAAATGGCCCAAGTTTCTTAGTAAAACTGCAAAGACTGGGGATATTTGAGTTTAGCTGAGAAAGGGGGGGGTGCTTTCTCCCTCCCATAAAAGACCAGAGGTTTGTTCAAAGAAGCTGTAAAAACCAGCAATAGTATCAAAAAGCCTGTGGGTGCCGCAGGTGAAGCCGGCCCTCCTCCCCTTATGGCCAGGGACAGCCGTTCGCTCTTCCTGATTCTTTGGTCTTCTGCTTAATTCACTTGGTATGTGCAGCATAATTCAGATTTCCACAAAGGAGCGAAGTGATTTGGTGTAGTCAAAGACAGAGGCGTTGGAAATAACACAGAGTAGGGAAGAAGTGGTAGTAAGGAGTGGTTTTGATCGATGTTTTGCTGTGCTGTCAAACTTCTGAAGTTCATTGTGTGGCACCAGGTGGGAGAAAAAAAACACCAATAAACCTAAACATTGAATGAAATATGGATAGGGGCTTTAATGTCAAGAAACTGGGAAGGTACTTGGGGCTTTGTGGGCAAACAACTGTTGAAGTTGTCTGGTGATGAGATAAAAAGAGAGCTCTTGCTAGTGTTTGCAGTCAAAGCTGTTTTCCCACAATGCTCTTGAAGATTTACCCATTTCTTTTGCCAATTGAGTTTTGCTATTTGAAGATGTAGGATTGGCACAGGCTTTTAAGAAGCTTGCTCAGATTTGAGGTAGGTAGTGCAAAGACATCACCTGTCTGGACAGCCCTGGGCCCCTATAGCCCCTACATCTGTCTCTGGAAGGAATGTCCTGTCCAATGTGTCTCTACGCATGTCCCTCTCTGCTCATTGTGGGAGGAGCAGCTGAGCTTCGGCATCATGTTAAGCCTCCCTGAAGCTTGGATCCAGCCTGGGAGCAGCCCTTTTACCATGGGGACAAGGCTGTTCGAACTAGTTAGGTTTTCCTCCTTTCCTGCACATCTTGTGCATGACCTGAGAGATGGGTAGTACTGCAAAATTTACCTGCAAGGGTGCAGGTTTCCATTATCTTGGCCAATTTGCTGCTTCTGTTGGGAACGCAGCCTTGTGAACGTACTCTTTGCCTCCCAGGATTTGCTGCTAAGTGTGATGCTTTGAGAGGAGGTTTGCCTCTAATACATGCAAGAACCAGATCCTGTTTCAGCATTATCTGTAAAGGCTTTCAGTCTTACTCGTCTTTTTCCTTGGAAAACTGCTGATTTGTATTGCAAATATGTTTGTATACTTCCTTAAACTTTGGTTGTTTTTCTTCACCAAATGGTATTCTTAAAGTAAAAATGCAGTTACCTCATCAAGAGAAGTTTAGCAGTAGAAAGTCAAGGAACTTTCAATCAAGAATAGATTTTAATAAGGTCCCAAGATCCCCAATTAATTCTCCTTTTTTTTTTTTTTATGTAGTCATCAGTTCTGGGCCACCAATTGCATTGAGTGTCCTTTAAAAAGAATTAATACTGCAATCCCTTAAGTACTTTCAAGGTAAATAAGTTTTAAAGTTGAACCACAGTAACGGTGGAGACATAGAAACTGCTATTTTCTGTACTTGTCATATATAACTATAGGCCCATATAGCTAATCAAACATTTCTAGGCAGATCTGGATCGATTTAGAGATTACAGCTGAAGTAGGGGTTGAATTGCAGCTGGATGTTGTTGAAATTGTACAAGCTCTCTTCTTGACATTTTTATGTTCCCGCTTCCTCTCGCTCTTTTCCTCTTCCCTATGAAATCTTGTATTATCTGCAGGTTTTGAAGACTCTTTTTCTAATCTGGGTTGCTTTTTTTGTTTTGGTCCTTAAATAGAAATTGAGAAAATGTGAGAGTGGCAATTGACAACCAAATTATGTTGGAGTGAAGCGAACTGACTTTGTTGCATGGAGCTGGATCAGCTGGTCTTCTGGCAAAGTACAGTTCAAGAGGAAAGAGTAATAAATGCTTTATGTTTAAGCTTATGGGCAAATACTGGATGTGGCCTGGTTGTTATAGTAAAGTAATCTTTAGAAACTAGCATTTAATAAAAACACATTCTTTCTGTCAGCATTTTCAGTTTGGATCAGGAATGTATTTTTAAGTGAATCTTGTAGGTCCCCACTTGCCAGGCTTGGTCTGCACTGCAGGGTGGTCTCACAGTGCACGGGCTGAATTCCTTTCCAATGAGGATAAACCTGAAGATGGGCTCCCATTGCTTGCCTGATTCACACTAACTGCTAGCAGGCATTCAGTGTGCTTGACCAGATTAGTGCTGATCTGAATGATAATGGTCAGAATTCATAAAATGTGGGGGTTTGGTCCTCAGCATCTGCTGTTTCAGTCTGCAGCCTGCAGACCTGCCCTGTCGCACTGTACTGCTTGGTAATGAAGACCAAGCTGCAGTTGAGTAATCTGTTCCATCGAAGTTGTGGACTTTCCTTTACCACTGGGATAAATAGAGAACCGATGTTTAAGTGTCTTCCGGAAATCCCGTCCCAGATGTAGAGCGTGCTCTGCTGCGAAAAGTCTTCTAACCAGTTGCAGCATCCTACATGTTTTGATAAGTAGGAGTCTGGCTATTAAAAGCAGCTATTATGGAGAAGGTACCTTGTACAAAGAAGTGTGCTGTAAATGTTTAACATCTCGGTTACTTGTGGAGTTAGTTGGTTGTTTTTCCTGTGAAGTCCAGCTTTTTTCTTCTCTGAAACATTTGTCTTGCTCTAAGAGTGTCTTGTTACTTGTACGTATGCTGCGACCTAGAAATGCACACATTAGAAATTCATCTATAGATGAGCGAGACTGGATTTCTATATTCTGCAGAACTAATCAAAGCTCATTTTAATAATGTGATTTGTCTTAAATTTTCAACCGGGTCTAAACCTTTAGACTTTTCAATCTGCCTTCCAGTCATTATAGACAGATTTCTGTATGAATAATGCATAGTTTTGCTTTAGAAATCAGTCTACACAAAACCACTTCAGTTTCACTTTTTATTGATTTCAACCTTGGTGGCTTGCATACATCAGAAAATTCACAACTTAAAAATGTGCCTATCCCTACAAATGAGTCATTGATCAAAAAAGGTTAATTTGACTCCCTTGAATTTTTCGTCTCCCTTTTTTGTTTGTATCTAACTAGTAGAAACAATTTCCATTTATAAATTTCAATTTTCAAAATATTAGGGATTCACTTTCTCTGCTGAGTACGTGTGCATACAGTGTATTCATTTAAGGAACCTGTTCACAGAAAATTTGAACCCATCAGAGTAATTTATTATTGTAAGACTGGTTAGGTTATGCTTCCCTCCCAGATTCATCCGTTGTTAACTGCTAATATTTTATTCATCGTAAAGTTCAGGTACAACAGAATTTGATGTTTTTTGAAATGCTGAAGAAAACATTTTTGACCTCTACATTTGCAATGAAATTGCCAGCAATAACCCTTTTTCTCTTTTTCTCCCCTCACTTTATCTAATTTCTTTTCCCTCTTGAATGTCCTCAGCAATTTTCTTCCCTGTATCCAGGCACTCTGTCATCACACTTCTTAATTACCTTTTTCCTTTCTGAGTTGGATGTAGGAGGGACCCAAATCCTGACTTGGAGGTAACAGTGGGAACCCCCATGGGCTCCAGGCAGCCGTGGCTCAGCCTTGTGGGTTGGGGTCTGGCAGGCTGTGAATTCCCACCTGCAGAACTGGATGCTGTGTCTGTCCTGGTAGGCTGCGATGGTGTAGACAGGGCTGCTCCTGCGTCTTTGCTAACGTGCTGTGGTCGTTTGTGGTGGCTCAGGTGTAGTCTTTAATCAATGCTTTGTGATTGTATGAATTAATAATTTTAAAACAAAAAACACACCTCAGTTTACATGAGGAAGTGATCTCTTTGTTTCACATTGGCAACAGCCACTTTAGACCAGGTTTTACCACTCTCCTGGAAGATGACAGACAAAATCTGCAGAGGAGCTTTGCCGGAGAGGTCGCAGATTTGAGTGCAAGTTGCCCTTCAGAGTCCTCAGTAGGACGTGAAGGAGAATTTCTGTTTTTCTTTTAGGAAAGGTGATTTCTGTAAAATATCTGCCCTTCAGCATGGAGTTTGAAGATCTTACATGGAGCGCACACAGTTTTACAGAGCATATGGCAAAACTTGCTTGTGCAGTAGCAGCCCCTTTCACGGGGAGGCAGTGACCTGGTGCAGTTGGGCTCCCGCAGAGCAGTACAGGTGCTGCTGAGAGTAGATGCTGATGTTCCTTTGCTGCTACTAATAGCTTTCACCCACATTGGCATAGACACTGGGAGTACTTTTTTGATCACATTTGAATTATTTGCTGTCTCAGAAGTTTTATTGTACAACACCTGTTTTTTGTTTTTTGTTTTTGTTTTTTAAATCCAGCCACTGCCACTGTGTGACCTGCATATTCTTCCCTTTCTTTGTCGTTTTTAGTGATCCATTTCATACTGTTGTAACATGAAGGGCGAAAGCTTGTAGGGAACTGCATACTGCCACGCCGCTTTTCTGTGCTGCCAAACCTCTTGAGGTGAAGTGCCTTAAAAGCAAGACTGTCAATATTAAGCTGTTAGCTGAGTGACAGAAGTGCTGTGCTGACCGCTTGTTAGATGTTTGGTTACTTGTGAAATGCCAAGTGGTTTTTATCCTCGCCTGTAACTCCCCTGACTCGAACATATGCATCAGGACCCTGCTTCTCATAAGGTACCTTTAATTAATATACAGTTTCTTTCATTAACATCAGAAGACTGAGCAACATCAAGGAAAGCTCGGGCAGTATGAGAGAAGCATACTGGAGTGGGGCAGTGATGATGTGGTACATCAGTGCTGAAGGAAAGGTGAGCTTTCCCACTTCAGTCTTGGTCCATCTGGGGCTAGGCTGTTACGATTAATTACCAGCATGCTTGCAAGCAGCGGTTGTATGATAAAACTCTGTTTTCTGTGTGCCAAGTTTTGTTTTCCTTATAGAAGTGCTTGCTGGTTGGAGGCTGCTTGCATGTGGCTCCCTGGCAGACTCACGTACGTCTCCCTGTACCTGCTGATACGCGTTACACGGGCGAGGGGCCAGGAACCTGCTTCCCCGTGGCTGCCCAGCCTGCCCAGCACATACACCCCAGGCATTTCCTTTTCTGTTACTTTCTCTCTCATTCTACTTGACACCTGCGTGAGCTGGCACTTAAATATGCTCCATCCAGCCCGGGGCACTTGTGCCACTGATGAAGTTGGTGATTCAAACAAAAATAGAAATCATTTCTGTCCTTCCTGTGGCAGTTTCAGCCTTTCTTCTGTTGTTTTCTTAGCAGGTCAGCGGGTTCTTTGGAAACCAGTGCCTGAGCCGGCTCAGTAGCCAGCTCTGCGCTGAAGCGATGGGGCAAGTGACCCCGCGTCCCAACAGATTATGTCTGCTTTGAAATGCTCTCAGCCACCGCAGCTGTGGGGCCCTGATCTCCTGCCTGTGTCTGCGGTGAGCTGCCTGCCTGGCGCACAGCCTGCTAATGTGTCCTAGCGGTGCAGGGTTTTCCCTGCTTCAGAATTTTGTATCCTTCCTACGAAACAGAAATAGCAGCGAGGATATATTTATTCAAAGCATCGGGGGAAGGGGCCTTTAGCAGTCTGGCTGGCTGTGCGACATTTACCTTCTCGTGTCTGTCAGGAATTTCATTGCTAAAATGAGGCTTGCAAACTGCTCCTCTCAAGACCGCTTCTTCAGCAGGGGCAGAAGCCATCAGGGATGCCAGATAATAACTGACTGCCTTCATTTTATGTAGTGAGGCAATGTCCCAGGTATTTTTGACACTTCTCTGGCGTGTCTGTCATCATTCTTCATCACATGTTCTTTGGTCTTGTGAGACTGACGAAAGAATCACTTAAGCATCTGATTACATGTACCTTTTTTTAGGACAACATTTGACTGATAAGTTGATGTTTATATTCACTCCCAATTAAGGATTTTTGTTTCCTGAGCTGGGCTCCAAGAGCTGGATGTAATTGTGCACAGACTTCAAGACAAAGATGTCCCATCTCGGTAACCGGATGAATTGTTATTTATTTGTTCTGGCAAGGTCAAAAAGGTGAAAATATAGGGCTGGATTTAAAACTTGTTGTTGTAAGTGGGAAGACATCCATTGCTTCAGTGGACTCAGTGTACTGAGAATGCTGGACTTCAGGCTTCCTTACGGGCTCTCCTGCCTGTCTGTCCCATAGGCTGACCAGGGGAGGCAGACGAGGTCCCTGGGCTGGCTGGGTGCTGGAGAAGAAACAGAGCTGGAGCACTTAGGGTTTTTGTCCCAGCTGAGGATGCTGCTGTCATGAAGCACAAGAGATTTGGCGAGGCATGGGAAAGGCTGTGGTTTGAAAATGCTCTGTGGTGAAATCCCACAAAGGATGCTGCCTGACTTTTTGTTTAATTTGAGTGCATTGGTGATGAGCACAATGACAGTAAAAATAGGTGCCAGGACAGAATGACAAGGAGGACCTTTTTTCCTATTAACGTATGGGAGATTGCTGTGCTGGTTTTGTTTTGCTTTTTTGTTCTGGTTCCAGTATCAATCTGCATCATCTCAGTACTTGAGAGTTTAGTGTCTTGGAGATGTGATAAACAGCTGCCAGATGTTTCATTCTCTTTCTGCTCTTCTAGAGACTACGTGAATGTGCAACATGCTACTTGTTTTCTCAAAGTGTGGTTATACTAGGATTTATTATGGTTTCTTCCAGTGTACTGTCAAAACCAATGGAGAGGACTCCTAAACTGAAAAAGACCTTTTAAAAATGAGCGTGGCAAAAGAAGCAATTAAAACCAAGGAATAAAGCTTAAATCAAACATGTCGGTTTGATATAATTCTTCTAAAAATTTAATTCTTTTCCTTAAGCACTAGCAAGTTTGTTTTGCACAGAGAAGGGAAACACTGCTAACATTTTGTTAGCACCTTTGTTAACCTGGCCTTTTCAACCTAACAGCAAAGAGTAGCTTAGGGCAGTGTGTTATAGCTTGTTTTCTACTCTTTTGACATCTTGTCCAAATTAAATGACAAAGACCCATGCAATGTACAAAGTGAAAATGAGGTTTTGCTGGTGCTTGAAAACCCTATGCTAAAACTCAAAAATGAAAATTCTCTTTTTATGATGCCAGTGACCTAACCTCCTCCTGTGAGCAACTGGGTGGAGGGTGGGAAAAGAAAAAGGGAAGTGGGGAAAGAAAAAAGAATTTTAAGTTTTTCCAAGGTTGTGATTCATTATCCTTTAGCTCTCTGGAATGCCACGAGACTTTTTAAAGCATCCACTATTCGTTACTTGGCAGAAAGAGGCTGATAGCTTGAGAATTGAATTGTCATTTTATGCACAACACACTGACAGATCACTGCAAAAACAAACCTACCAGAAATTACATTTTAAAAATGTATAAAGACACCAAATTAACTAACAGAGAGCTCGCAGACAGTATTCTTAATTCTGTGATAAAAGATGAGAGAGAGCTGCTGGAATTGTGCCTCTTGTGTTTGCACTGATTTTATGTACCTGGTACTATTGCTTTCTATTTCTTTAAAGGGAGTGGGCTTTTCCTAACCTCAGGTGGTGGTGGGGAACCTGTCTTTTAGCTCTTTGGAGGCAGAACAGAGAATCCAACTATGCAGGGAACTGCTTGAAAGTAGAGTGATCTCCTTTATTGTGCAAGGTGTCGTGTCAATAATTTGCCATCAATATGTGTCGAAATTTGAATATGAACTTGCATTTGGGCATGTCAGCGTTTCTTCTAGTCTGTGTCCACACACAGTTGAAGGATTGGGTTTTGATTGCATAAATGTTAGCTTGGATGTTTGGACTCCAAGAAACTGTTTTCAAAGTTATCCTTTTCTAACAGGTATCAGCCAAGGCATATTAGTGCAGAAGGAAGAAAGGTTTCATCAAAACCCAATTGTCAAAGCAGATGTAGCAATGTGTGGCAAGATAAGGAAGTATTTCATGCACCCATTTCTTTGCCCAACGTTTGTGTTAAAGTGTCAAATGTTTGTTTTAATTTCTGTAGCCCACTTGTGCATTTTATTTTTGTGCTCTATTGTAAAGAGCAATGCTTTGTTCTGTATCTTTCCATGAAGTATTAGAAGCTTTTTTTTCGCACTCGTACTTACTAGTGCTGTTGTTTGCTCTGTAATTCTCTGTCCTGGTTTCAGCTGGGATAGAGTTAATTTTCTTTCTAGTAGCTGGTATAGTGTTATGTCTTGGATTCAGTATGAGAAGAATGTTGATAACACACTGATGTTTTCAGTTGTTGCTAAGTAGTGTTTAGACTTAAGTCAAGGATTTTTCAGCTTCTCATGCCCAGCCAGCAAGAAGGCTGGAGGGGCACAAGGAGTTGGGAGGGGACACAGCCAGGACAGCTGACCCCAACTGGCCAGAGGGGTATTCCATACCATGTGACACCATGTCCAGTATATAAACTGGGGGGAGTTGGCCTGGGATGGGATTGCTGCTTGGGAACTAACTGAGCATTGGTCAGCGGGTGGTGAGGAATTGCACTGTGCATCACTTGTTTTGTATATTCCAATCCTTTTATTATTATTGTCATTTTATTATTGTTGTTATTATCATTATTAGTTTCTTCCTTTCTCTCCTAATAAACTGTTCGGATCTCAACCCACGACTTTTACCTTTTTCCTTCCGATTCTCTCCTCCATCACACTGGGTGGTGGGGAGTGAGTGAGCGGCTGCGTGGTACTTAGTTGCTGGCTGGGGTTAAACCACGATATTCTCAAAAGTTTTCTTTCTTGTTCTGAACAGAATTCAGAAAAGTTCTGAATTACTTTTGCAGTCATCTGATTGATTGCTTGTAAGTTGAACACTCCCATGCAAGTACTCAGTCCACCAAATCTCAAACTGGAGCTGTGCTTTAGTGGCAGTTAATTGGGAGTTATTTCTGTTTTTCTACAGTCAATAGGTACTATTACTGTTTTTCTTGGAGTAGCACTTAGACGCTTCAGTTAGAGATCAGGTCTGTCCTACACTAAACAACATCTAGACATATTGAAAAAGAAGGTTCCTGTTCCATAGACTTTAGAGCTCAGTTACACTTCTACAGTGAAAAAGAAATCTTGAGAAAACTAGTACTGAATACCCATTTCAGAGGAGCCAGGGAGAAAATTATTGGTCATTCCAACTACTTCTGGATAACGCATTGCCTTGAATTTGAGGAGGAAGAGCTTACCCGGCCCTGTTGTCAAGGGTGCACCAAACCGAGTATTAAAAAAAGCAATGCTTTGAAGTCAAGCTGCGGGTACACAGTAGTAGGCTGTATACACTGACTTGACATGTTGACCCTGACTGTTGGAGATCCCATGGTAACCTTTGGAATATATATGCATATATATGAGAGGACTGAGCAGAGCTCTTAAATTTCAAGAAGAGAAATCACTGTATCACTGCTTTCTCTCTGACCTTGAAAGGTCTTGAATTATTAAAGAGTCTCTTAAAAGTGCAACCTAGTTTCTAAGCTCTGTAACTTTTAAATGGCATAACCATTGTGAAATTTAGTTCTGGAGTCATTTAGGCAATTTTTTCTGCATCACTTTAATTACAAAAATTGGATGTTTCTCTTCAGAATGTTTTATCATCTTAATTAAAAATAATAATTTTATGTACACTGCAGTGCTGTGAATTCAGGATAACAAAAGTTTGAACAACTCATAATACTCTTGCAAAAGTATCTTGAGTAGCTGAAATGCTGGGGAAGTTTCTGATAGCTGAGCAGCACCTGACTTATGTAGTATATACTTAAGTTATATAGCGATCTAGGTAGCTTTTAAATACCACTGGGATACAAAAGTATTGTTTATGCTGCCTGTGAGCAGAAAGCAGACTCCACTGTGAGAACGGAAGATGGACCAAGCTCTGAACTGCTTAACAAAAACACCTACATTTGGGCAGCTTGGAGTATGAATGAGAAGGTTTTGAAATAATGATATAAGGATGGCACCTCTGCCCTTTTCCTTGGGTTAGAAGTTTTCATACAAGTCTCTTGTGTTTGTGTATGATGGAGGTGGTAATGGCATGTAGTCTTTGCCCCAGACTTGCCCTTGACACAGTGAGGCAGAATCAGGACTACAGCTGTTTACAGCTTATTATTTTTATATCTCATTTAAATATCCATTCAACCCTCCCTCCTCACAGACATAAACTTGTGCCCATGTTTCAGCTGGTACCAGAAATTGGTTCTGCTGCAGGAGCACTTGCAAGCTGTGGTCAAAGCTAAAGCCTTGGCTGTCGGACAGCTTCAGGTCTTGCAAATCACTTTGAGCTCAATCTAACAGCGAGGCCTTTGAATTCTGGGTTATTGTCAATGTTTACAGCAGTGTGAGTAGAGCCAATTAGTGACTTGTGCTTTGTGTGTGCTGTAATAACAGAGATGCTGTTTTCCCACTTTGCTGAATTGCCACAAGGCAAGCAAACTTCCTCCTGGCTCTGAGGAGGGAGCCTGTAGTGAAAGACAAAAGTCCCCTCTGCATCTAATAACAACCTCTTGCTGCTGGGCAGGAGTATGTAAAGCATGGGAACATGTGAGTGTGTGCTGAGAGGAGGAGCTGGGCAGGTTTTTTCAGTATAGATGTGGGCCAGGGTCTGTCACTGCGTAAGTATTGTGGTTCCACTGGAATAACAGTGCAATGCAGTGTTTTGATGGCTGTTGTCAGCCGTGTGCTAATATAGATGCACTTACTGCCATACAATTTGTGTCCATGCAGAGCTGCTTCAGCAAAGATTGGGGAAAACGGGGAGGGGTGGAGGGGAGCAATTAATTTTGTCTCTTCAGAACAGCAGTATCCTGTGGATTCTGATATGATCACATCCAGTTTTTCTGCTCATGCATTTGTCACAGATCAAGTCCTGCTACCTCGACCTTTAAATGTAATTATTTCAAAGTCTCTCATTCCAGGCTCTTGCACCATGCCGGAGCTGTGCAATCCGTCCTCCATTGCTCAGGTACAGAAATGCTGCAAAGAAGCATGACCTGTCCCTTTTGCGTCCTCTGTCATAATAAAATAGAGACACCTTTCAAAGTTAATTTCAGAATATTCTTTGTTGTTAGAAGTAATTTGGTGGCCTTGAAGGGCTGTGAACCCCCCACCCCTGGACGATCAAATGCACTTTTGGATGTTTGTGATGTGAATTGCAATGTGTTAAAACCTCATTGCAAAGCAACAGACAGCTTCCAGACCCCTCTCTCTCTATCTGAATCTGTAGACTAAAAACAGTGTGGGTATTAATTAGGAGATAAAGTTAAAGCTGTTCGGAGACAAAAAATTGGAAAGAGAGCTGCTTGCAATATGGACATGCATTCCTTCTTCTAAACATGCTCGTGAGCACACCAGCTCATGGTGAGCAGGAGCTCCAGCTCTGGTTCTGGCTGTGGAGCTTCAGCACCGAGGGCTTGGGTTGGGGGGGCCGAAGGTGCAGGATCCTTCCACTGAAGGATCCCCCTGTGTCTCTGCCGATGCTGGGGACCAGCACTGGCTGTCTTTTGTTGGCAGAGATGTAGCTGGGGCAGGCAACTCCACCACTGCGATCCGGAATGAAAATTGCGGCGCCGAGGGCCGTGGCACCAGTGAGCCCTTCTGGTGGGGAAGCACCATGCCCTCGGGACTGCAGAGCTCTCCCCGTGTGGTGCGGGTGGGCGTGCAGCAGCCAAAGGGTTGGAGGGTGTCCAAGCCATGGGACATGAAAGGAAATGCCACGTGGCTCTGGACCCGTCCCTCGTAAAACTTGCTCAGTGAGGGTAAATAGTAACAGTTGGTTTCTGCTCTGTGAGAGGAATTAAGCATAATAATGTGTTAGCCTAGACTGCTACCTGCCAGAGTTAGACAGACTCAAGACTGGGATAAAAAAAGATTATCATCTGATTTTTCCATCTGGATGAGACTGCTCAGTTCGCCTGCAGACTCTGTCGGCTGAAGAGGAGCGACTGCTGCTGCACTCCCTGCCTTGCAAGAGGAGGTATGACCACTGATAAGGGGTCCTGCAGGAATACAGATGCCCTTCTGGAGCTAACCAAGGTGTAGATCCAAACATGCTGATGGAAAACATCCTGAAAATATGCATTGACCAGTGGGCATCTCTCCTCCAACTTGCTGCTCTCAGAACTAAAGTGATTTCAGATGCTGGACAGATTTATATAAAATGTTTTCATCCTGCTTGTCACTGGTTTAAAAATATATTTGCAAGGAAATGAAGCAACAGTTGTAAAATATCCAGCATATTAAAGCTAAAATGATATGATCAGCATTCCATAAAAAGAAGATTTCTATTTCATATCTGGAAATTAAACTGTATGCAATTATGATGAGACCATTTATCCTTTGTCCAGTCTAGCTGTCCCTACCTGTTCAGTCAAGCTTCCCTGAACAAATCAGTTTTATAGCAAAACCACAAATAGTAATTAGCATAGAAACAGTATTTATTCTAATAACCCTCCAGTGGCTAGACTACTGCAAGAGTTAAGCCTCATTTGCATCTTTCTGCAAACAGATGTGGATGTACAGAGAGCTGTCGTATCACAGATAGTAAGGATAACGTGTAGGGTGTGTGATATGTCAGCTTTCTGATCTGGCTGGTTAGGCCTATAATTTCCTGCCAGTTTATAACGGCTTCTGGTTCTTTGATTGTAAAGGGGAAGGCAAGCACTTTGGGGCTTAGGCAGCAGGGGAATTGACTTACCTGGATGTCCTTCATCTGGACGTGATTTGTTCACTTTAGATTTAAGGACTATGCTGGTCTTTTATTTATCTGCTTAAGCCTATAGTTTGCTTTCTTGTATGTTTTATTTTTAACTACAAGGTTTTACATACATATTAATAAGTCATCCAAGAAGTATTGTAGTGCTAAATAACCTGCACTTTCCCAGCACAGAGGAATTCCAGCCAGTAAGTCAGCTTCATCAGCCCGACTTAAATGCCTCTATGCAAATGCACGTAGCATGGGGAATAAACAAGAGGAGTTAGAGACGTGTGCACACTTGCAGGGCTGTGATCTTATCAGCATCATCGAGACGTGGTGGGATGGCTCCTATGACTGGAGTGTTGGAATGGAAGGATACAGGCTCTTTAGGAAGGACGGGCAGGGGAAACGAGGAGGAGGTGTCACCCTCTATGTCAGTGACCAGCTGGAGTGCATGGAGCTCTGCCTGGGGATGGATGAGGACCTGACCGAGAGCCTATGGGTCAGGATTAAAAGGAGGGCAGGGACAGGTGACATTATAGTGGGGGTCTGCTGCAGGCTACCGACCAGGAAGACCGAGCAGATGAGGCCATCTATAGATAGGGGCAGCCTCACATTCACAAGCCCTGGTCCTCATGGGGGACTTCAACCACCCCGATATCTGTTGGAGGGACAACATAGCAGG
The DNA here is from genome assembly GCF_947461875.1 of Haliaeetus albicilla. Lineage (NCBI taxonomy): Eukaryota > Metazoa > Chordata > Aves > Accipitriformes > Accipitridae > Haliaeetus > Haliaeetus albicilla. Next base: position 8,225,422 of record NC_091505.1, read on the forward strand.
CCATAGGCAATCCAGGAGGTTCCTGGAATGCATTGATGATAACTTCCTTCTCCAAGTGATAGAGGAGCCAGCGAGGAGAGGTGCTATGCTGGACCTTGTTCTCACCCACAAGGAGGGGCTGGTGAGGAATGTGAAGCTCAAGGGCAGCCTTGGGTGCAGTGGCCATGAAATGGTGGAGTTCAAGATCCTTAGGGCAGCGAGGAGGGTGCACAGCAAGCTTGCTACTGTGGACTTCAGGAGAGCAGACTTTGGCCTCTTCAGGGATCTGCTTGGTAGAGTACCATAGGATACAGCCCTGGAGGGACGAAGGGCCCAAGAAAACTGGTTAATATTCAAGGATCACCTCCTCCAAGCTCAGGAGCGATGCATCCCAACAAAGAGGAAGTCAGGCAAAAACACCATGAGGCCTGCATGGATGAACAAGGAGCTCCTGGACAAACTCAAACATGAAAAGGAAGCCTACAGAGGGTGGAAGCAAGGACAGGTAGCCTGGGAAGAATACAGAGAAATTGTCCGAGGAGCCAGGGATCAGGTTAGGAAAGCCAAAACCCTGATAGAATTAAATCTGGCCAGGGACGTCAAGGGCAACAAGAAAAGCTTCTATAGGTACGTTGGTGACAAAAGGAAGATTAGGGAAAATGTGGGCCCTCTCTGGAAGGAATCGGGAGACTTGGAGAAGCCCATGGGGAAGACTGAGGTACTCCATGACTTTTTTTCCCAGTCTTCACCAGGAACTGCTCCAGCCACACCACCCAAGACGCAGAAAGCAAAAGCAGGGACTGAGAGAATGAAGAACCACCCACTGTAGGAGAAGATCAGGTTTGAGACCATCTAAGGAACCTGAAGGTGCACAAGTCCATGGGACCTGTTGAGATGCATCTGCAGAGGGAACTGGCAGAAGAAGTGGCTAAGCCACTGTCCATCATATTTGAGAAGTTGTGGCAGTCTGGGGAAGTTCCCACTGACTGGAAAAGGGGAAGCAACCCCCCCATTTTTAAAAAGGGAAGAAGAAGAAAGGAAGACCTGGGGAACTACAGGCCAGTCAGTCTCACCTCTGTGCCCAGCAAGATCATGGAGCACATCCTCCTGGAAACTATGCTAGGCACATGGAAAATAAGGAGGTGATTGGTGACAGCCCACATGGCTTCACTAAGGGCAAATTGTGCCTGACAAATTCGGTGGCCTTCTACGATGGGGTTACAGTGTTGGTGGATAAGGGAAGAGCAATGGACATCATCTGCCTGGACTTGTGCAAAGCATTTGACACTGTCCCGCATGACATCCTTGTCTCTAAATTGGAGAGATGTGGATTTGACAGATGGACCACTCGGTGGATAAGGAATTGGCTGGATGGTCGCACTCAAAGAGTTGTGGTCAATGGCTCGATGTCCGAGTGGATCCCAGTGACAAGTGGCATTCCTCAGGGGTTGGTATTGGGACCGGCGCTGTTTATATTTGTTGGTGACATGGGCAGTGGGGTTGAGTGCATATTTGCCAACGACACCAAGCTGTGTGGTGCGGTCGACACGCTGGAGGGAAGAGAGACCATCCAGAGGGACCTTGATGGGCTTAAGAGGTGGGCTAGTGCGAATGTCATGAAGTTCAACGAGGCCAAGTGCAAGGTCCTGCAAATGGGTCTGAGCAATCCCAAGCACAAGTACAGGCTGAGTGATGAGTGGGTTGAGAGCAGCCCTGCAGAGAAGGATTTGAGGGTATTAGTGGATGAAGAACTGAATTGAGCCAGCAATGTGTGCTCACAGCCCAGAAAGCCTATCGCATTCTGGGCTGCATCAGAAGTGTGGCCAGCAGGTCGAGGGAGGTGATTCTGTCCCTCTGCGCTGCTCTTGTGAGACCCCACCTGGAGCACTGCATTCAGCTCTGGGGCCCCCAGCATGAGAAAGACGTGGACCTGCTCGAGCAGGTCCAGAGGAGGGCTACGAAGATGATCAGGGGGCTGGAGCACCTCTCCTATGAGGATAGACTGAGACAGTTGGGGTTGTTCAGCCTGGAGAAGAGAAGGCTCCGGGGAGACTTTATAGTGGCCTTCCAGTACTTAAAGGGGGCCAACAGGAAGGATGGGGAGGGACTCTTTATCAGGGAGTATAGTGATAGGACAAGGGGTAACAGTTTTAAACTGAAAGAGGGTAGATTTAGATTAGATATAAGGAAGAAGTTCTTTACTGTGAGGATGGTGAGACACTGGAACAGGTTGCCCAGAGAGGTTGTGGATGCCCCATCCCTGGCAGTGTTCAAGGCCAGGTTGGATGGGGCTTTGAGCAACCTGGTCTGGTGGAAGGTGTCCCTGCCCATGGCAGGAGGCTTGGAACTAAATGGTCTTTAAGGTCCAAACCGTTCTATGATTCTATGAAATAATTATCACAGTTTGCACAGATAGAACTGTCTGGTTTGCTACAGGTGACACATGTAATGGAGCATAGTCCAATGGTAGAGACAGTCTTCAGAGTAGCTTTTCAAGGATTTATTACTGCTTTACAATGCATTTTTTTTGTGAAATAGGCAACTGGGCTATAGTTCAACTTACAGCCGAACCTGCTGGTCATTATTTAAAATCATCAAGTCATTTTTAATCTCCAAATCTTCCCCTTCATGAGTGGCTTTTTGGATGGACAGCATGTTAGCTGCTAAGTAAATTTCAGATTTTAGGAAGGCCTTTTAGTCATATAAGTCAGGATGATAAAAATCCTATTTAATGGGGAATACTCCTTTGCCATGGGCTTGATCAATAAATTAAATAGATTAATTAAGTTGAGCTGTCAGGATCAAGGACTGTCATGAAGTCAGGCCAGTGGAGTTGGCCATTTATCAGAGGCAAAAATTTGTTGAGAAAAGGCAGCCTTTAATGGGTAATTCTGGAGTGCATGCAAATGAGCAACTACATAAAAATTCTAGCAAGGAGTGAATGCCTGTCATCTGATCACAAGCGGTATAAAAGGAGGTGGATACGTCTGTGCAAAGTCATTAAATTTGCTTATCAAACTCCGTGTGAATTTTTTAACTTCAAGTTCTGAGGAGATGAACTGGCTTGTGATGTGGGTATATAGTCTTAGGTATTTCCATTTTTTAATCTTCACTGAGAAATTCAATTGGTTTTATGTTTTGAGATGTATATTGACACACACATACACATATATATGTATGAAGAGATTTAAATTGCAAGCTTATTAAAAAATAGGAAATCTTTTATTGCTTTCAGAGAACTCTGAGAAATTAAACTCTGCAGGTGGGATCCAGCGTAGAGATTGGAGCCAGACCAATGCATTCCTGCCATTTCAGTGCAGGACACTTCTAGTGTTTTTTTATGCCTGGTCCCATTGTGTGCTCCCAGGAGAGTCCTGTTGATCCTGGTCTGGGAGAGTCTCACAGCTGGGTGCTGTGGGGATCTGCACAGGTGACCCTGTTGACTGAACCAGGGTTTCTCCTTTCTCCCCCAGGACCCATCATTGGAGAGGGATGATCAGCAGAGTTTCAATGCCTACTTACTGAGGTTCCAGAGACAGAAAGTCATGGGGGCTCCATATCTTTAATTTTGCCCTGGGTACTTTAGGTTGCTGAAGGAGGGTGATAGCATTTCTCTGGCGGTTCTGGGTGTGATGGACGAGGAGCTCCGTTGTGGGGCTCCACAGATGACACAACCTTGAGGCCGGTGCAGTGCGGGCAGCAGAGCAGCAGCAGCTCCTGGCTCTCGCAGGCAGAGGAGCCGCTTTGCTATGGACCTCTTTGCTACCACGTGTTTCTCTGCGGATGCAGTGGGAGTGAGATGGTGTGTGCTTCCCAATGTAGAAAGTGAAGCAGTACATATAATTGCATGAAAGTTGCATCTCTGTTTTGGTACTTCCAGTTTAGCTGTAAAGCCCTGACCATATGGATGTACTCCTACAGCCGCTCTGGAGGCAAGCTGAGAATAAAATGAGCTGTGTGCAAGTGCTGCAAGCCTGTGTAAATGAAACCTGCCTGACAAACCAGAAACATGCCTTTTTGGTGTATAATAAAAATAAAATTCTCTCCAGGCGTAGAACCTTACGTATGTTCAATTCCTGTTGATTAAATAGTTGTGAGCTCAAAACGGCAAGGGATTGAGCCAGGGATGCTGGTGCCAGGTTAGCGATCTGTCAGGAGAAACGTGGAAGAAGACAGTGCTAGAAAAATGTGCCGGGCCATGTGGGAGAGGCCAGGGTCTTTGTTGTAGTTCTGAGGGAAGACCCTGTTTGCCAAGGCGAGAAGGTGCAAGGAGGAATAAGGGCTTGCTCTTTCTTCTCTCGAGTCTGTTCAGGAAGGGCAGAGCTAGGGTATGCTGACTTTGGGGCATTGAAGTGCAGCTGGGGTGGAAGAGGATGAAAATGAGAGACTGTGACTGGTGGTAACTCCTGGATTGCTTCTCCGCCCTGCTTAATGAGGGGATGAGAATCTCTGCCCCCTGCTGTAGTTCAGGGTTTTGTCTTGGGGACTTCAGAGAAAATTTAAAAGTGGTCCTAAGTGGTTGAAGTGCCTCAGTCATCGTGTGAGCTGGGGTCCTTAAAGGGTAACTTGTTTGTGGTACCGGTCTGTAGGCTCTTGATGAACATTTTTAAAATGGCCCTGGTACTTCAGCTGTAGGAAAGCCAGGCTTTCTTTACTTTTTTTGTTACACTATTATCAGCAGCTGTGAAGAGTGATGCAATCCATATGCCGTATGGAGCACCTATATATAAAAATCTGACATATGGATGTTGTGAAGTTATTGGAAGATTCCACAGGCTTGAAATCACCCACGTTTTAAAAACATTCTGTTTGGGAATTAGTTGTTGAGATGTTATATTGAATTCCCTGAAGTGAAGCCAGGCAAATTGTGCTGGGAATGTTTTTACCATGGAGTCAGGTCTGAATTACTCTTTTTGGCCCCCAGTGGAGCACCACAGGCTTTGAGAAGGATGTGTTTAGGCTGAATGTTTTCAAGCTGTCTGTCTGGATGACTTTTACTGGGTCTGTTAACCTAGAGCATCTGAGCCATTTCTAGCTCGTGGTTCTTCACTGTCATCTGCTGCCCCTCACCTAGTTGGAAGCCTCAGTTTCCGTTGGCAGTATGGGAGGGGAGGGTGAGGCACAATGTCACTGAACACCTAGTTTCTCAGTTAAGTTTTCAGGACTCTCGCTGCTCGAAAGTGTTGTTTTGCTGCATAGAAATTAAGATAGCCTACTGGCTGCTGTTTATATGGGACTTGAAGAAGGTAGGGCATTCAAATGGAACCAGAAGTTAGTAAAGCACAGTTTGCAAGAAGTTGCTGCCTTTGCTAACATTGATTTGCCATGCTGCTGTAGCTCATCATGTCAAAATATTTATCTGGAAGTTCTCCATGGCTAACTAGCATGAGTTGGCCAGAGGTTGGTTGGTTGGTTTGTTTGTTTGGGTTTTTTAATCCTTTTTTTATCTACTGAGATGGGAGTCCCTCCTTCTACTGCTGATTTGGCTGTTGCAGCAGTGCAGGCTGCACTTAGCCTCCCCAGGGAATTCGCCATTGGAGCATGCGAGTGAGCGGCAAGGTGGGCATAAGGCATGGTGGGCTTGTCAGCTCTACACAGATGGAGACTGAGCAAAATCAACGACTGAGTGAGCAAATGGTAAGGAGGAAGGTACATATAAACTGAAAGACTTTTCAGTTTTACTCACTGTTTAAGAAGCATATAACAAGCGCTATAAAAATATGGATGAATAATATGTAGTTGGTTGATCCTCCCCTGGTCTCAAAAAAGGCAGATGGAAATGGGTCTGTCTTATCTGCTGATTTTGGGGCTTGTTCGGATTGAGCGTGAATACACGCTCTGCCTGTACATGAGGATCAGGATCTGGGGAGGGCTTAGCTCCTCAGATACCATCCTTCTCCCAGCACCTGGGATGTGCTGTGCCCCCAGATGTTTGTACAGGTGCCTTAAGTTTTCATGAAAGGCGTCTCAAATTGCTGGTGTCCTCTCTGTCAATTTTGTTCTTGTGGGAAGGCAGAGGATTGACAGTGGTTTGGATTCTGCTTTCTGAAATGCTTAGTCCAGGGCTTCAGTGATGTGGAGTAGCAGCAAGCGGCACACCCTGGAGCTTGGTTATTTAGGAGCTTAGGTTTTAGATGTACGTAAACCTCTTCCTCCCCAAAGAGCTGTCAAGGTGAAGTTAATTCCGCTACCTGTGAAGCAATAGTAGGAGAGTGAGCCTACAGCAGGTGTCTGTACATCACTTTAATCTGTAATCAACCTGTTAGGATTTCTAGTTCATAGCTATGTCTTAGTTATTTGCATGTCCTATGCTACAGTGCATCCTACTTGCTTAAAATCCTTTGCAAGGAAGAAACATTCTTCTGCCTTTTATTTGAAATGAAAGCTGTTCCCTAGAGTCATGTCAGCTGCAGAAATCCAGACCCCAGCACAACTGTCTGCATTAAAAACTGGGCTTTGGGCTCCATCAAAATATTGTGACTGTACATGTCACAAACAGAGGAAGGCAGTGCAGCAGCAGAGGCACTTAAAAGATTGCATCCCTGCTTTGAAACTGAGGGGCTGCAACTGGGAAAAGAAACGATTATCTCCTCTCTTCGCCTCTTCCAGCCCCCTACCTTGAGCCCCTGTCAACTCTTTGCTTTATACTTTGTTTGAAATTATATGCTTGTCTCTTGGTAGTCTTCCCCTGTATTTTAATTGGGGATGGCAGGTAAGGCATAAAGTCAAAGAACTGGAAATAACCTGTAAAACTAAAACAGTGGAGCCAAAAAGACAGCCCTTCAGTTAAAGGTGGTGATAATAACTGCCAATTTTTTGGGAATGTTTGCAAACTCCTGTTTAGATCGTGCAAAATTGTATAAAACTTTTAAGGCCTTTGAATATGAACAGGGCTGGAGGGCTCTGAGAAGAGAATGGCAAGGCTTCATTAAGAGAGATGTGTATCGTGTATCGGTTTACTACACAGTGTCTAGGCAACAAGCCATGCTGATGGGTTAATACATCTTTTTTGCATTTAAGAGAAAAGTACATGTTGTTTTCCTCTTTGTACAAGATGTTGCATGTGGTTATATCTGTATGTATGCGTGTCCTTAAAATAAATATGCAGTGTGTGTGCCATTCATCGTCCCCAAGATGAGTATTATCTCCTCTGTTCTGTCCAGGTTTTATGGGTGGCTTATTGCCATGAGGTTGGAGTGCCTTTTATTTCTGTAGCAAGCACTATGGCCACTATCCGTTCTATATTAGGCTGTGTTCCCTCGATTCCTTCTGGAGCAGAGTGTTTTGGTCAGCTTGGCTGCTCTGTTTTGGTGTGGCAGCATCAGTTCAGGTGTATCTGGTTTTAGAGAAGGCTGGATCCAAGGGGACTTTGAAGTGGAAGGGATTAGGGTTTATGGTAAGGTCACAGTTCCTGGGCGAATTCATTCCTCAGATCAGCTGATGAGAAATGCTGTCACCTGCCCTAGCAGGTAAATGTGTGCTTCACTTTCAAGCATGTGAGTAGTCCATATTGAACCTGGATTAGAAGCTGAGATTTGACAGTGTCAAAATGAACTGAAGAGCAATAATAAACCCCAAAGAAGAGATTTGCACTGAAAAAACTGAAGACTGTCATCTCGCACATCTTCTGCTCTTGTCCTACTCTTTTTGACTATGGAGCTGAAGCAAAAAGAGGAAAGTGCTCAAGGCTATTCAGATTTTCAGTGCAAAGGACTAATGTTTTGGTGAGATGAGCAGGAAATAATGGCCGGAGACTTGCAGAAGAGTATTGGGATTTGCATTGATTTTGAATCCCTGCTTAGCACCGCAGAAGGTCTTCCAAAATCTGAACTATAACAAAGGGCATGTTGGAGGTGGGGAGGAGTAGAGAAACAGAGATCCCATAGATGCAAAGTACACTAATCTAGATGTAACAGGCAGCTTATGGGTGTCACAGATTCTTATGGCTTGGTGTGGAACTGTGCACACTGTTCAGTGCGTGCTCTTAGGCAGAATTAACAATTTTCTCAAAGATTTCCAAGGTGTTAATCCCAGTAAACTGGGGTAATGCTGCATAACTGGTGATTTTCTCTTTAGCTCTTTGGTAGCCTGAGAAAACTCTGCTGCAGTTCTCCCCTTCCCGTCCCAATGGGCAAAACAAAGGCCGGGGGAGGTTGAGTCCCCGAGTATCTGTTGTTACGTTCCTGCGGCTGGTGCTGACGGGATAGTTGGAGATGGCAGACGGGGGCCCTGCGGTCGTAAACGGAGCTTGTGCATTAGGAACACCCAGAAGGTGAGTGGGTGTCTGTGAAAGTCTTGGTTTAAGAATCTTAAATAGCGTCATGAAGAAACCCAGGGGCAAAGAAAAGGATAGAAGCCAGTTCTCTCAGGCCGTGCTCAGCTGCCTGCCTTGGTGAAAGGGTGAGCTGCGTGCTTGCTCTGGTTCCCTGCTTCGGCAGCAGATTTTGTTCATGTTTTCTTCCAGGCCCTGCAGGAAGTGAAGCAGGGCTCACGCAAACAATTATTTGGTATCTAGACCAACTGTGGGAGCGGAGAAGGTGTGTTCTGTAAGGAAATGTCCTTCTGGGAGTAAACAGTACATTATGAGGGCCAGCACAAGCAATCCAGATAGCAGTCTGGATTTGGACTTTCTGAAAGGCTACATCTCTGTCTCAGTTCAGGATACCTCATTTCCAAAAGTGTTAAGCATTTCCATACAGCTTTAGCCTGTCTCCAGATTCACACCCACTCAATCTCTAATTAAATGAAAAAATTTCCACTTTATGATTAATCCTTGTTTTCAGGGCAAGCTGCAAATAGTTGAAAAAGTAAGACTTATCTGTCTGCTGCTTTCCTTCTGCCTTTTTAGTTTGCAGATGAATGTAGGGTCATCTTACATAATTTGTCTTCTTAGAACTTTTGCTAGTTTTAATTCAGTAAAATGCAGTAGTCGTTCCTCATACTTATCTGTAAATTGCATTGAATCTTGTTGCAGTCATATTAGGTAGTAATGATTTATATGCCTTCTAATAATTTATTTGATTATGCCAGCTATGTTCCATTTTTCAAGAATTATCAAATTAATGCTCTTGTGTAGGGAGCAAAAATAAATATTTTCCATAGGTCTTACTTTGCCTTCCTACAGTTTGGTAGAGTGCTGCATGTTTTGTTCATTAATATAGTGGTATGTAAGGATCAGGCTGACAATTTATTACAGGTATTTAATATCGTTAGACTTCAGGTTGCAGAGAAGCTGCATATCCAAAGGTGGTTTAAACGTGGCATGTGTGCGTCGGCGTTTAGGTAGTTCTGCTGTGTGCTCATCCCCAAATTCTGCAAGTCTATGATGGGAGTATCTGTGCTGGGCACAGAAGGGGCTGGTGGCTCTGTGCTCAGCTGCGGAGGGTGGGGTGAGTTTGGAGGATGAGCAACATTATGTCAGAAATCTCAGTGGCAAAATATGTTGGCTCCTCCACTCCTTTTCCTTGTGCTCCAGCAATTCTTCTTGTACGGAGTATAAGGAGCCCTCTTCCCCCCCGTCATCGGGAAAGGGCTGACTTCAGGGAAGTAGTTAAGCACAGGTTTAACTTTAGGATTTGAATGACTCCCACTGATTTCTGAGGTAATTGTTCTCTCAAAAATAAACACATATGAAATGGCGCTGCTGAGGAGGGACAGGGAGAGAAACATTCAGCAGGACTAAAGCAAAGTGATTCTTCTATCTGGTGTGTCTCCTACATTTGAAACATGAAGTATCTCCTTTCTTGATGGACTGTCTACCCTGTCTGTTTTCTCTCCCTTTTGGAAGTGTGTGCCTAACTCCTGGATAATATGCCTCCCACGCCAGCTGACAAAACACAAAGAAGAAGAAGCTTCAGCTCTAGGGGGAAAACTCTTCTCTTCATGAAAAAATGATGTAGTTTTTCTTTTCTTTTCCTTGACTTGCATATTTAGAGAGGTACAGGATGGAACAAAGTCATTGCACAAGTGAAAATAACCTCCAACTTTTTTTTCTCTAAAATTTCTCTTTGAAAAACGGTGAGTTTCATTCTGAATGTGTTGGCATAAAATATCAATTTTTGGCAGTGTTTGAATGCTGCTTTTTTTGCCATTCAAAAGTAGTATTATGCTGCTGAGACATTGGACTTTTGAACAGGATGAAATGTGGTTTCTTTTTAGGGAAATTGTTTGTGATTACTCCAGAAGCAAAATTGTTGCCTTTTCCAGAGTTTGTGTACAGGCTGGTACTGTGCAAGTCTAAGAGGAGAGGTAGGGCAACCCAAAGGGGCAGAAAAAATGGGTAGAAGACCAGAAAGATACTTTACTCAGTGTACAAGCACCTGGAAACGTGCAGAAAATCAAACAAGAAATGACTTGCTAGCAAGAAATTAAAGCATCCAAGCAATGAAATGAATAATCAAATAGACATATCATATCCTCTCCCTTTAAACCAGGTTTTTCTTCTCCTGAAGCAGTTGAAGTTTTAGAGGAGAATTTGATTCTTGACACAGTAAACTTCCCAGCAACCAGCTCAGCTCTTGAGTGGCTCAGCCTCTCTGATCCGTTGAAACTGGGGAGCCAGACCCACAGCCTGGGTCACTGCATTTGCTCCCCTGGTTACAAAAATACACTCCATGTCTCCTTACATCACATCTTTGGTTTTTCTTTTCTTTACCCTTTCTTATTCACTTTGCTGTTATTGGGTTCATTCTGTCATGGAATGTCACTGTATTTGGGAATAGGCCTCCTTAATAGCTGAATTTGTGTGCTTTTCAACACTATTTGCTTTTTGACATTATTGAAGGCAGCTGTGTGCACATGGTAACATCTGGGGGCCTGCTGAACTGTAAAGCCTCCTGACATCAATGTTTAATTTACATTGACGTATTTTCACTTTTACATGATACCTGTTTGGAGTCTTGCATGTCTTTTGGCTCTTTACTGTTTTGCAGATGACAAGTAGCAGAAAGCCAAAACTGAGGAATACCCTTGGCTTTACTGCAGAGCTGTGGTGCGTGAATACGGACGGTGTGCTACCACGACTGTTCATGTGGCTGCTGAGGAGTGTTGGTGTTGAAACAGTTGCTTGTTATTTGCTTATACTCCTTTTTTTTAAACATTATTCTTTCGTAATGGTCATTTGCACTTGTACAACCTCCTTGTCATGAGAGTGGTTGATAGTTTGCTAAGAGGCTGATTTCAAGCCAATCTTTTCACAGATGCGGTTATTAAGGAACGCAGCAATCTTCTGCCAGATTTTCTATTCTATTAAGCAGCCATATCATCTCCATGAATAAAAGTGCCTGCTTATATAGGAGTTGGCTTTGGCATGTTGAGGCCATTTGGGTTTTTACAATCGTGCATTGAAACGCAGCTGATCCTGCCTGTGCTGATTCTCTTGCTATCCCTAGCTATTTTTTTGTGCAGACCTGAAAGTACCATGTTTGGAAAGTCTCGTTCCTTCTTTGCTCCTGGGGCAGCTCCGTTAAAAAGGCACATTGACATGTGTAAGGCAACATGCATCCTGTGGCCTTCTCTGGAACTGTCAGATTTGTGCAAGCAAGGAGGTGGCCCCTGGAGAATGGCTGGTCCCCTGGAGCGTGGCTGGCCGACTAAGGGCGCTGGTTTTGGCCCTTCCAATAGACACTTCTCTTTTGCCCACAGCTTCCTCCTGAACCATTGTGTTCACTCGTTGACCAAATCCTTCTTATTTCTTTGCATCCGTAGTGACCACTTAATGAGGTTAGGACTGTTTTTTCCCAGAGATGTGAAATATCCGTTCGCTGCACACACTGGCCTTTTGCTTATTCTTGAAAACGTGATGTAGGAAATTGCATCACTGTCTGTTTCTGTTCTGTTGTTGATTAATCTGTTTTTCCGCTAGGGCTCTGTTATGAGAGAAGATTAATATTACAGAGAAGATACTTGTTTGTTTCAAATATTTTGTTTCCTTTCTCTGTTGGGAATACTAGTATAAACACCAGGCAATCTGAATTTAAATAGCTAAAGTATTAGTCTTGCTATTCCAATTGCTTGTCATTACACTTGAGGATATGGTTACAGCTGATTATACAAAAATACCTGAGCCATACATTTTACATTCTCAATCAGCATATTATAGATGAACTGTGAAAATTGGGGATAGCTTTTTATGATAATTGGGAGATATTTTCCTTGAAGTATGCAAGACTCTTGAGAGAAGTTGAATTGCTTGTCTGTAATTCTGTTATAAGCTGTACTGGTATTTATTTAACATGCAGTTTATTGCTACTGAATATTTTTCTTATGGCTCTCTGTCAAAGGCTGCATATTCAGAAGGTTGCTCTCGGTTTTGATATCCTCTGCACAGTGGCTTGTTCGTTAGACCAGTTCTGAAGCATCCTCCATGAGCCTGACTCGCACAAGACAGCGGTGCACTTCGGTGGAGAAAATGTAAATTGTTGTTGCCTGAGTGGCCCCTTCCGCTCCCCTTTGACATGCGAGGGTAATCAGCTAGACTGGGGCCCAAAATACAAACTAGCTTAGATTCCGCCAGCCCTTGAACTGGGCGCTTCGGGGCCACCCCAGCCCGAAACTGATTAATTGCAACAGAGCCCTGGTTCTTGGTTTCGGAGGCTTGAGATTGGGAGCGGAGCTGGTCCTTGAGTTGCTCCTACAGGTCTGGGCTGTCCTGTCCCCCATGCCAGCAGCACGGGTGACTTGGATTAACCTGCTTTTGGCTTGGGGGTGTCCTTACAGGTATCCCTCTATAAAGCTGTGTGGGGCAGCCCGAGGGTGCTCCCTGGTAGTAGAAAACATGCAGTTCTGGCAACTAGATGCTTTTTAAGCAGATGAGGGAATTTCACATGCTGGGACTGTGCAAGCAAAGGCCAAAAGGGACAATATATTTGACTGAGAGGCTACTCACCCAGCACATCACTGCTTCAGGCCCTTCAGCTGGGAAACTGGCTGAACCCACAGCTTTTTCTAGCAACAGGAGGCTGAGCTGTGCCAGGTGTGGGGGCTTATGCAAGCGCACAGGACAGCGAGGTGGCTGTCTGAAGACCCAGCTCCTATGGAGGACCTGGGCCTGGTCTCCTTCATCTGCAGAAGCTGGACTTGACTGGAGATGCTGCTGGACTCTTACAGTCCATCACATGCGTCATGGTTTAAGTCCAGCTGGCAGCAAAGCACCATGAGGGCACTCATTCCTCCCCCCCGGTGGGATGGGGAGGAGAAAATACAACAAACAGCTTGTGGGTCAAGACAAGGACAGGGAAGGATCATTCACTAATTATGGTCACAGGCAAAACAGACTCGACTTGGAAGAAAAAAACCAAAATCAATTTAATTTGTTACCAATCAGATCAAGACAGGATACTGAGAAGTAAAACCAAATCTTAAAACACCTTCCCCCACCCCTCCCTCCTTCCCAGCTCAACTCCACTCCCAATTTTCTCTACCTCCTCCCCTCAGTGGTGCAGGGGGATGGGGAATGGGGGTTATGGTCAGTTCATCACACGTTGTCTCTGCCGCTCCTTCCTCCTCAGAGGGAGGTCTCCTCACTCTTCCCCTGCTCCAGCGTGGGGTCCCTCCCATGGGAGACAGTTGTTCACGAATTTCTCCAACGTGAGTCCTTCCCATGGGCTGCAGTTCTTCATGAACTGCTCCAGCGTGGGTCCCTTCCATGGGCTGCAGTCCTTCAGGCACAGACTGCTCCAGTGCGGGCTTTCTCATGGAGTCCCGGCCATCCTGGGGGGCATCCCCCTGCTCTGGCGTGGGCTCCTCTCTCCCCGGGCTGCAGGTGGGCATCTGCTCCCCTGCTCCCCTCCACGGGCTGGGGGGGACAGCCTGCTGTCTCCCCATGGGCTGCAGGGGCATCCCCTCCTCCCCTGCTCCTCCTCCCCTCCTTCTTTACTGACCTCGGTGTCTGCAGAGGGGTTCCTCTCACATTCCCATCTCCTCCCCTGCTGCAGGTTCCCCTTCTTAAATACATTATCCCAGAGGCACTACCACCATCGCTGATGGGCTTGGGCTTGGCCTTGGCCAGCGGTGGGTCTGTCTTGGAGCTGGGGAAGCTTCTAGCAGCTTCTCACAGGAGCCACACCTGCAGCCCCTTCCCCGCTACCAAAACCCTGCCACAGAAACCCAATACAGCATGTTTTCCTGTTCAGCTCTTCCTTGCAATTATGGCAAATAAAAGTGAAGAGGACCCATGCTGATTGCCTTGTTGAGATTCAGGTTAAACTCAGTTTTAAAAAAAAATATTAAAAATTAAGTTCCAAATGAAGCAAATGAAGCACTAATGCAACAAACTGGAATTTGTAAGATTTTGCTACAGAGGGTTCAGCTTGTCCCTGGGTAGACAAAATGCAGTCTGGAATCCTAGGTGAGAAACAAATGGCTTTCTGCCTGGATTCATGGTAATACATGTAAAGTTACAACTCTTGCTTTTCTTTGTTGGCACGTGTGAGCAAGTTACTTTATGCTTGGCTATGTTTGCTTGTCTTGGCTCACAAGAGTTAGTTTCTCTATGGCTTTAGGGTACACTCTCATTTTCATTACCATGGGAGATTGCTGCTGCTCCTGTCCCTCCCATCAGTGTTTTAGTAGAGGTATTACGTAGCTGGAGGTTGGCAGGCGGCTTGGGAGAAACGCTTGTGCGAAGGGGGTATTGCAGGTGACATCAGGGTGGTGGGGCAAAGCTTATACCTCAGCTTAAGCACAAGGAGTCGGAGGTTGGAGTGCCCAACTGAGAGCTGGTGTAAAGCACTTAACTCTGGTTTGGTTGGAGTTATGTTCAGCACAGTGTGTCTGGATTCAGCCTGTTCATCCGTGCTATCTGTTTGTTTTAGTGTTTACGGGGTTGACCTCTGGGGTATTAACTCCAGAGAAGATTTTTGTCTGTTTACCAAAATGGAAATTGCCTAGTTCAGGAGTGGGCTGCAATCCCTTCAGAAAACTCATCTTTAATATATTTCCTGTAATCACTGCTTTAAAACAAACACACATTTCCAAAATGTTCTTCAATTTTTCACCCTGCTATTTCCTGCACAGCCATTAATCATCCACTTCTCCATTTAAGTACAGAGCACAGAGTATTGCTGTGAAGAACTGACTTCTCATGCCTGATGAAAAAAATAAGTGGTTTTATGGTAAAATTCCTATCGCTTTGGGGAGCGGTGATAGTGCCGAAAAAATGTGCATTGACCTGTGTGACACAGGTGCCAGGTGTGTCAGGATTTCAGCAGAGTGAACCCCTGATAGTTCACTTGTAGAACATGCTATCTTACACTGCAAAGGTACAGTGGCGGCTTTTGGGTTGTTTAAACCTCACCCGGCTTGGTAATCATTAGATTATCAAGTGTGTGCTGGCTCAGGTTGCGCAGGGCATGACATACTGGAAATTTGGCATGTCCATTTTTTGTCTGCTGTAGTTTGGTGAAGACAGTGGGGTTTATCCCAGTGAACCATAGCACTGGGTATGTTCAGTATAAACTTATGGTTATGAAAATGCAGGTGTTCCCACAGCATCGGCTTAGGGTTGAGTGTCAAAGAGATGTCTAAATAGTTATTTCTCTCCTTCTGGAAGAGGCTGGATATGTGTCTGGATGGGGAGTTCAGCGGGGTGGGAGTGATGTGCCCAGGCAGCGCACCAGTGCCCTGCTTAATCATCTGTGCTGCTTGATCTTAACCCAATTCCCCAGGCCCCTTCTTCCACCAGGATCTGCCTTTCTGACCTGAGCCCTGCCTCATCCCTGGGTCTCTCAGACCCACGTGGTGAGCCCATGAGCAGTAGCAGCAAGCTGAACCTGAGCTTTGACTTTCTGTGCAGCAGGCACAAGGGCTTGGAAAGGAAAAGCGGTTCCTGGTGAGAATGAACCGTCTGGCTCATCAGGCTGTGGTGGCAAGGTCAGAAATCCTGAGGAAGCTGGAACAGGATTCGGTTTTTGTACCTCCACGTGTTGCCACAGGTAACCTCTGTGTGCCATCAAGCAAGAGCTATTCTTTCTTGTCTTTGGATTTTAAATTGCGGCGGTCAGCTCTCGCAGCAGAGGGGTCAAACACAGCATACAGTTGTCTTTGGCTGCTGGAGTGCCTTCGTGCTCTTGGGCAGCCTCTCCATGTTTCAGCTGGAAGCTTCATATGGAAATGGTCAGGGTTGCTAAGCCCTGTGCACTTCTGTGTCAGAGCCCACTGGGCTCGTGCACATGGGAGAACAGTGTTTGCTGGCATGTCATACCCAGACCACGACGGGGATCTGTGGCAAGAGTGGGGTCTGGGGCCTCAGCTCAAAACCCACTCCTCGAGCCCCAGACTTGCCATCCAGCAGCGCGGGCACGTGCTCTTCGTGTGCAGCCAGCCTCAACTCCCTGCACCTGGGCCAGGGAGGGAGTCTGTGCGAGCCCTGTGCCCGTGGCCGCTGCACAACCTGAAAGCAGGCTCCTGGCAATGAAACAGCCAAGGAAACCACCCCAGTGATTTGAAAATGCGTTGCTCTGTAATTTACTGTGTACTCTTACATTGTTCTGCGCGAACACAACAAACCGGTGCCTGCCGGAGACCCTGCTTGTAGGTGATGCCTGTTGTTCAACACAAACATTGCTGAATAGGAATTTCAAGGTAGCAGGTTTGTAGTGGTGGGGAGGAAGGTAGAAGTGGATGACGTGGGCTTAAATTTGCAAAAATCTTTGACTGCAGTAAAGTAAAGCAGTAAAGCTGTAGACTAGGATGTTTAAAAATTTAATGTGAAAACAACAGGCTGGCAGCCTGCAATACCGAAGACTTTTAAAAATTAAAATGCCACCATGTTTAATGGAGTCACCAAATAATGATAAAAATGTAATTGCTTCTGATGGGACAGATATTCTATTAAGTAAAGAATATGGTAAACCTCAATTGGCTTGGGTAACCTAGGTAATTTAAAATGAGTTGTATTTTCTTAGAGCTCAATGTGCAAGTGAACTGGAGATTACAAATAGTTAGCATTTGCGGGATTAACAGCCAGCAATTTAAGTTGATTATGAACAAACCCAAATCCTCTGGGTGGTCATGGCCATGCTCCTGTTTGAGTTCAGTTTAACTCAGGTTTGACATTGAGACCTCGGTTCTGAAAAACACTTAACTGTTAGGTGACTGGGGCATAAGTATGTATGCTGTTTGGTTTTGGTATCTCTTCTGTGGCCTGAATGTATTCATGCTTTGATTCCACAGTTACATGACTGCAGTAGGAACAGTGTATTTTTCACGTTTAACACAAATTGACACAACAGTAAAGACCCTATTTTTCTACTGAATTTCAGACTGTTAAAATTGAGAAGACAAACATCTTTCAAAGCTACCATTGGATTTGATGCTTAACTTCAGTCAAGAACTAGCTTGTTTATAAAATAGAAGTGATGTTACCAAATGATCAGTCAGCTGCCATAATGGAAACAAAATAGCGATGAATCCTCCATAATTGGTTTGGGTTTAGAGCCCACAGTTTCTTCAGACCTTTCTCCTCTATATGCATAGTTAAAAACCCCCGACACCCAAACCCCCAGAAAATAAAAGTGAGTATGCAACAGTTATTTTGGCAGATCTTTTTAAAAAGAAAGTCTGATGGGAGGTAAAACAGGATCAGACATGTTATGCCAATTTCAATCAACAGATGTAACTGGTATTGAATTCACTGAAGCTGTGTCTCTTCATACCAGGAATGAACTTGGCCAGATGATTACACTCCATTTTAATAGGAGATAATGAATATTGATTAATACTGTCAGAGGTGTTGCTGCAGCCTGAAGCAGTAGCCAGAGGAGCTAGAGATACCACAGGGTATGTGGCAGGTGGTCCTGCCTTCCTGCTATATTGGCCAAGAATTGCCAGTGGCTTGTGGTGCTGCTCTGCCCCAGGGTTCAAACCAGGAAAGCAGGGCTTGGTGTGAATCGTGGGGCTGCTCTGTCTTGGGGCTCTCCCGTGATTTGGGCTGTGGATGATGGGCACATCGGGGCCGTCTGCGTGACTGAGGAGCAGGGTCAGTGTTAAAGGCTGGGTTCTGCTCTACGTGGTAGAAACAGGTGGATTAACGTTTGAGCTGTCTGTATAAATTGGAAAAAATACCTTATGGCTAGACGAGACTGCTTATAGTTTGGTAACTGTTTGGCATCCTAACAGAGGTTGGCTTTCTAATGGACTTGGGCATTGGTAAAGAGGAACCTGTATGTGTCTGCTATAGATATGCTGAGTGTGGAGTATTTATGTACTATTGTTAGCCGAGCTATAGTCAGAGCTATAGAGGGTTTAAAAATAGTATGGCCTGCTGGGAGGAAATGCAAGATAATAGTATGAATTAATATGTTGTATTTATACCCACAGCATGCTTTTCTTTAGGCAGGTGAGTTTTAATTATATACATTACACACATGGCATAGATCTCAGAGATACCTGTGTGGCTCTGGGGACAAAGGGACAGAGTGCCACGGCCATGAAGATGCTGGGGCAGGTGTGGCAAGGCCAGAGGTGGGTGTAGGCAGGGAAGGGGCAACGGGTCTGTACAAGGCAGACATCACTTGCGCTATAAAGCAGCAGGGTTTAAATTTAGAACTCTTATGCGACCCAATGTCAAGTCAGAAATGTGGTGTTGAAAGTGTATAATCAGCTCCAAGTGGCTGCCTTGTAAATCTCGGGAGTGGAAACTGGCCTCAGGCTAGCAGCCGCCTCGCCGCATCCTTGCTCGAGTGAACTTTAATTTGACTCTTTATCAAGAAAAGCAGTGAGAGAAAGAGGGAAAAAATATGAACACAGAGAGAGTTGCACAAAATAGGCTTTGTATGGATAAAGGTGGTTTTGCTGGAGACTTTGCAAAGACTTCTGCGTGCCCTCAAAGAAAAGCAAAGTGTAGGGGGAGAGGAAGGGACAACAGAAGCTCAGAGAAATGCTCTCATTCTGACTTTGAAAACTCCTTTTGACTTTACTAGGTTGAAAGTGTGCACGGTGCTTCCAAAAATGAAGTGATTCCAAATTGGGCTGTTAAAATCTGGGACCAGTCTGAAAAGCAGGCCATACTTTGTGTGTAGCTTTGTTTGTTTAAGCTGCTGTCAAAAAAGAAACGAGCATCTCTGCGAGCATCTGCAATGGTGCTAATCAGTGTGCAGTTTGTACACAGAGGTGTTCAGCGAGGGAATCAGGGGTTTAAATGCTGTCTGAAATTTTGAGCAGCTCCTGGCTAGGGAGTTTTTCGGTGACATTATAATGTGAAGTCTACATTATGAAAAGATATTATCGATGTTGTGAAACTCAGCAAACCTCATCATGTCTTCCTTGATTATATGTGGGTATATTGTAATCTGCCATGCTGGAGACTGGGGAATATTTTGAGCCATCAGCTTTTCACAAGTCTTAGACAATGTAAAATAAAGAAAATATTAGTGACAAATGGAAGTTTAGTCTCAGGCCAGTTTATAGTCCTGGGAACAATATGTTTTGGAGCAACCTGTTACTAATTTTTGGGGGAGATGCTTCATTTTGCAGGTGCTAAGCATAGACTGATTCAAAGGAGCTGGTTTGCAGAGTCTATGGACCAACCAGGATCTGAAAATCGATTTGTTCTTAAATGAGTCACTTTTCAAAGCTGTGGTCTAGAAATTTAGCTTTTTACCATTTTCATGGGTGAAATATTTGATATTTAGCAAACTACGCATTTTACACATGTCCATATGTTGACAGCAAACATAAACATTTATATGAAGTAACACTGAAAATCTGTATTCTTCACACATTGGAAGGGTATCTGAGTCCATTCTATTTTCCTTGAAGGAATATCAAAATAATTTTATAAAAGGAAATTGGATATAAAAATAATGCTTAGTACTGAGTATTCTAAATATATAGATCTACTAGAAAAACTGCTATTTTTCTTTTCTCTGGGAAAACCAGGGTGACATAATCTCACTATGTGCATACATACAATGTACGTCGCCTAAAAATCAGTCATGGAACGAAACAGTCAGAAATTCAAGTAGCTCAGTCTGTTCAGCTCATTAAAGAGAACGTAACTTGTAATACCTGCCCAAAGAATTACAATCTGATCAATCCTATAATTTTCCCTTGGATTTTTTTTTCTTACATAGCGTATCATCATTTTTTCCTCAAAGTCATCGAAGTGCTTGAGAAGGCAGAATGTATTTCTACTTTCTAAAAAGTAGAAATACTTTGACTGCTTAGCTTGCCTGGTGGTCTGACAGTTTCAGTTGAGTCATGGCATGACCAATCTTGGAGGGTCTGCAGTGGAGAAGCCTCCGTACTTCAATCTGCCGATGTCATAAGCTTATACATAGCTGCATCATGTCTTTACTGCCCTCCTCATTGATTCATGCGGTGTCTGTAAGTTCAAGCCTGGGCACATTCACATTTTCACACCCTAGAACAGTAAAACAAACTGGTAGAAAACCAACCATAAACTGTGAAACCCCAAAATATCAGGAAGGAAGAAGCATGAGTTATTTTTGAAGTGTCTGTTACCACCTCTTTTGTTAGGGGAAAAATAGTTGTGAGCTTCTCAGAGGTGCTCTGGTAGATGCTGAAGCCTGTCATAAAGCTCTTTGTTCAAAAAGAAATCTTAACTAATGTAAACTATTTGAAGAAGTGTTTACCAATAAACTTAAAAATAGCTTTAGCTATCTTCTGATCATAGAGGCCTCCCTTTTCCTTCAACCCTGGCTATTTACAAAATTTTCTTGTCTTGAAACTAGGTGAATGGTTACAAAAAGCTTTTTTTCGCCTTTGACGTCCACAGTGGAGGAGAAAATTATGTTAAATCCCCTTTAGCTTAAAGCTAATTAGAGCTAGTAATGAAGTCTTTGTTCTCGTATGCTGTTTCTCTTATAACTATGATAATTACATAAGGTTAGCGGCATATGTCTGGGAGATTGGCAGGCTGAGAGGCTTGAGCATAAAGCTGAGGTCTGTTTGAGCCGTGGAAGAAGTCAGGTCTGTGCAGCTCCAGTGCCAGAGCCAAACTCTCCTGTGGCTCTTGTCTTACAAACAGGCAGGGTCCAGTGCCTGCGGGAGGACACCCGCATGGCCAGTGCATCCAAAATCATCGTCTGCCTCTGTGTGTTGTAGGGCGAGCCATCTTAAATTTCAGCTCAGGTGGAAAGCTTGGAAAAAGGAGGTTGCTGATATGGTGAAAAGAGATTTAAAAAGTCTTGCAATATATGGTTCTTCTGGGCTCTTCACTCATTTAGCTGTGTGGGCTTGCCTGAAGGTAAATGAGCCCCTGAGCTCCTGGTAGGGCTGGCTGAAGAAAAAAAAAAAACGTAGGGTGTAGTGGGGTGAATGTGTTTAGACCACATAATGTGCGACCGTAACAGACCACCAGACTTTGATCTTTTGAGTCTGAGTTCAGTGTTTATGAAGGAAGGTAATGGATCTGAGAACCTGCTCCCAGATACTTCTTTTACTCAGTCAATGGGAAATGAAATGGGAAATGAAACTGCCACTTCAAGTGAGTTATTTTGAAGCTGAAAGCTTTGAAGGTCAGCCCCACTGGAGTGACATTTTAGCCAAGGGGAGCAGAGAAGAGATCATTCCGTGAGTGAAGCAGAGATAGTTGTGACCTTAATGGAGTTGTAAAAGCAGAACAAGACACTGTGGAAGTGAGTTCCCAAATCCAAGGAGGGGTTTTATATTAAATCTGGAACAAAACAAGCAGTGAAGAAAGAAGTTTGAATGCTCCCCTCTTCTTGTCAAAATGAAAAGCGCAGTTTTGCAATTGACTACTTTTTTTTTTTTTTTTTTTCAAAAAATAGTACCTGCTTGGTAACCATCATTAAAATAAGCTCTAACTTCGGGTACTCCAATATGTGAATAAAATTATCTCTTAGCCCTGAGGATATTCTGTTCTCATCTAATTATTTTCTTTGCAGAGATAGTTCAGTTGTTTGTAAAGGACCCATCAGAAATCTGTAAAGTTCTGGAGGGATTGACCGCATATTACCATTTGTTCAAGGCAAGATTTTCAGAACGTTTAAAAATCTGAATTTTGTACTTGAATTTCATGCTCTCCAATAGGGCTCCTATGCAATTTGTTGATGACCAGCAATGCTGAGTAATGGATCCTACTATCTTGTCTGATGTTGGCTGCTTCAAGTGTGCTGAAACTTCTCTGGGGAAAGGCGGTGGGGTAATTCACCATCAAACCAGTGCAAATTGAAGAGCAATGCTCTGATAGCCAGAATCTCCAAACTGAGATGTTTTCTTTTAAAGATGTTTTAGATCAAGCATGAGTTAATAGATGTGATGTAGGAACTGTACAACACTGCTCATGTTGAATGCTCTGGAAATGCAAACAGCACACAGAAAGGATACTGTCCCTGGGTGAAACTAGATTTCATGTGCTTAGAAACATCTTGGTCACTTGGGCACAGGTAGAATCCCCCTTAATCCTTCCTGCTTTACTGTAGTAAAATTGATTTAGCGTATCTTGCTTTCAATTTCTTTTCTATTAAGAAGATTGAAAAGATTTCTCAACTCCTATCATGTTTAATTTTTGCTTCCAGCTGAAATATAAGCCCTCCAGGCACATGGCTTAGCACTACCAAGACATAGGTGATGATTGTTTCAGGCTTTTAAAAAAATCCTAAATTATGAATGTTGTTTGTATTTCAATTCTTTTATACCCGCCTCCTCATATTAACAGCCAGCGCCATGAGGATGTGGGAAACATGGATTATGATGAAAGAATTAACTTATTTCCCTAATACATATCAATGCACCAGCTATCATAACACTCTTACTGGTCTACAGGAGGAAGCAGAATGACTTTGGTAGACTGACCAACCTTCTTAATTCAGTTTAAGCTCTATTCCTCATTCCCTATGCCACATTGCTCTCATGAGCACTACAAGGCTCTGCTCCTGAGCCTGTTACCTCTTTGTGCAGCATAGTTATTGAATTGTGTTTTCTCTCTGTGGAAATGGGGCCTTCTAACAAGGCAAGCAAAACCAGCATTATTTAATATCTGTGCTTGAAAACATGACAAACTGCCTTCAAGGTAACAGCCACTACTTGAATGGCTTTCCATATTACTCATAGCCATCTTTCTTTGGTTGCAATTGCTGCTTGGAGAGGACTGTGTTGATTTGTAGATCTAATTATCTTAAAACAAAGCAAAAAACATTATTGTAACAAGAATAAAAAGTCCTGTGCTGCAGAGAAGAGAGGTTAATGCTTTGTCTCTACTCAGAAGTCCAGGCATGGAGGGCTGCTTAAGAGCAGAGCTGATGAGCCTCAGACAGTTAATGAAACATCTGGGAAATGGGAAAAGCTCAGGATCTGGCCAGTGGCCGGTTGCAAGGGTCTGGAGAGGAGGTCAGATGTGAGAGCTGGGGGGATTCTTCACCACAGTGTTGTGGGACGTCTTGGGAGATGACTGAAGAAGTTTACTTACTGTTCGCAGGCTGGACTTTGAGGGCAGCAGCGCCTTCCCGTCTGTGTCCACCAAAGTCTGCTTGAACACCATCTCCTCTGCGTAGGTGAAATGGTTGTATTTGCTGTTGCTATCTCTTGGTGTAGCTGGTGATAGAACATGCCATATGAAGTCATGTAGATCCTGGACAGTACTTGCTTGTGATTTCTTCATCATCTAAGGGAAAGGACCCATGTCCCTTCTGATAATCAGCATGTTTGAGTGTGAAAAATGTACCTACAGTATTCTACTAATAGCTTGTTCTGTTCTTAATAGTTCTTTAATCTTTGCTTCTTGTAGGATTAATTGCTAAAACTCACTTCATGCTCCTGACTCTGGTTAATACAAGTTACTGCCTTTTGTGTTTCACACAGCCGCTGGGCAAGTCCTCATGCTTTGTATGCTGCTATAAGTTGAAAGCAGCCTGTTTCAGGGCATTTTGGGCAGACGGAGATAGTTGCACACTGTCTTCATGCTGCTTCCTTGCTGGCTGCTTAGACTAATTGCTTTGAGGGCTATACAAAAGCCTGATCTCACAGGTTCTGCTCTGGGTGCAATTTTACATTGTCTAATAGCAAAGCGAGGACAGCACGTGAGATTGTTATATGGTGAGAAGGAGAAAAATCAATTTTAATCGCTGGAGTAGAGGGCAAGGGGGGTAGAAGGTCATTGAAGATTAGCAATTGTGCTACAGCACTGAACCTGGCACAGAGTTCCTGGGAAAATAGAAAACCACGAGCTGTGGAACAAAACCCGTGGGTATATTGGTGCTCTGGCATGTTAAGGGAAAGATAACTCACAAAAACAGCTGGACTACATAGAGCTTGAGTTTCAGAGGGGAATTTGTTTTGCACAGCTTTTACTAATTACCTGTAAAATAAAGAGAGAATGGGGATTTGAGATAAAACGATTGGATCCTGCCATAGTGCTGATTGAAGCACAGCAATTTCAATCTTTACACACACACATCCTCACTCCCGTAAGCAGCTCTGTGAGAATCTCACTGGGAATGGTGGGTTTGTAAATGCCGTGCTGCAATTGAGAATGGTCGTGTTAGCCTATGTGGGGGATTTTGAAAATATATAGAAGGTGATTCCCCCTTCGTTACAACTGTGTGCCTTTGCAGATTAGTCTGTTTTGTTCAAGGCTTCCCCCACATTGTTCTTTGCTTTGACTATTTTCTCCAAGGAAACATTGATGATTAGCAAGCTTTCTCATATTATGTCTGCTTTAGGACACTCACAGGAGTTTAGAGATCCTAATATGTGCTTTGAAAAGAGCCAGAAACCCAATTGCTCGCTGTTTATGGATGTAACCTTGCACAAGAAAGGCTCATGGGGGAAAGTCAAAAGAACTTAAAGGGAAATTATATACCGGCTTAGCTTTAGAACCATTAGACAGCTTTCTTCTTCCTTATCAAAGAGTGATAATCAACTTTCTTCTTTGTGACAGAAGTAGCTGTAAAATAGTTCTTTTCTCTCCCATCCTGCCTTTTTTCTTCTTTCTTTAAAGTTTGTTTTCCTTGTACATACACACCTGCTCCACTGTGTGAGTTGATGGAGAAACTCTTTCATGAAATAACCATTTTAAAAGTCTGTAAAGTTTTTGTTGTCACACACAAACCTGCATTTGCTTACTGTTTTAATATTTAGCTAAAATTCTGTTTTAATTTTGAAAGAGTTCGTACAAGTAAGATATTGGATAAGGAAACTGAGTGTAAAAAAAAAATAATCCTGAGAAATTATTAATTCTTCCAAAGAAACAAACTCTTGAGAGTAAATTTTTTATTGAGTGTGTTGGGAAATGGTACCAAGGAGAAAGGTATGAGATGCAGCAGCTCCTTGTCTAGATCAAACATAGATCACTTCCTTGGGACCTAGAACCAGCCTATAGATTTCTCTAAATAGTATATGTTTTCCTTAAAGATACTGTCTGTGTCATGTTAAGAAAACCACATGCATTACTTACTTGATTTCCTTACTTGATTTCTAAGGCAGAATATGTTGAGAAATCTCTCGGATCTCTTCTGAGAGGTGTTTAGGTGTCTTACTCCTATTGAATTCTCAGTTCAATGAAATCAATGCGAAACAGACAGCTGAAGAGCTTTGCAAATCTGGCTTTAAATTTACTCTTTATGCGAGGAAGTGAGGGGTTGGTGCTGTGTGTCGGGTCCCTCCCTTTCAGTTTTGTTCCTAGCAGGTTCAGGTGGGTATGAACCTTGCAGCTGCTCAGGGGGTGTGTATATGTTTTAAATAGTTGCTTTCATGTTACTTTATTTTCAAACAACCCCCTTTTTTTTGGAGGTAAAGCGATGCAGTGGGGCATGCTGGATGAGTCCCTGTGCTTGACCTCCCATACAAGAGAGGGTGTCTAGGCTATTTTGTGCTTATCATGGGAACAGGACCCAAATTAAGATGCATCTTGGTAGCTGCTTTTAATTAAAGTCCAAATTGTTGTAAGGAATTCGTTCTTTTCCAATGGAAGTGAGTTCTGCTGTTAGGAAGTGACTGCATCAAGCTAATCACACTATGAGAATGAAAATGTTTAATCTCAAGCCCGTGCTTCAGCACTCAGTACCTCATTGATTTTTAGTGTATCAAATGCTTGCAGCAGAAGTGTAGGGTCACAGGCACAAAATGAATTATGAATCTTTACAGTTTCCTTCTTATTAGTAAGTAGTAGGGGGACCATTTGACTCAATTACTATTGCAACCGAGTAAAGAGCAAGTATGTTGTTACTCATCAATATATGATGGGAGTTAGCTGCTTCTTGGTAAGGGTCAAATGTCTTATTATCATCCTGAATATTAACTCCTTTAACAGTCTTTAACACTTCCATACCCCTTTTATTGCCACTAGTGCTATCTCTGGTGCCCAGAATGTCAAAATGGATTCATTAAAGCACAAGTTCTGTGTGTAAATAGATCTAAAATGAATGAGGCAGATGTATTAGGTGGCTTTTTTTCTGCCCCATAAGGTCATGTGAAGGAGATAACCAAAGATAAGCACACAACATAGCCTTTAGCAAGGAAGAACACAGGAAAACTCAGCTCTTCATTTTCCACAATCCTATCGGCTCTCAGCGAGAGGTACAAGATGATCTCTTCTGTACTCCTCCATAGGGACATGTGTTTATTTTGCTTATGTGACCTTTTTAGTTTTCCTTCCCATTGCATCTTCCCCTGAAAGGAGAGGGTGTTTTGCAGAAGTTGTACCTGCAAAAACCGTACATTTATTTTCCCATTTCTCAGAGTAAAATGTTTGGGTTGACTCTCCTGGCTTTCAAAGCCGTCAGTAAGGTTTCACCTGTTGACCGGAAAGAGAAATGTGTCAGCCTTTGTATTTGTTTCTGTTTGAATAATAACCGTGGGGGTTCCTTGTCCCTGATAGTGGGGGAAATGGAATTTAAAATCATGCTAAAAGTGGTGGCTGCCTTAAAATATTCCCGTACGTAGCCACAAGTATTTTTGCAGAAATGTAAATTGTATACAAATTTTCAGTGTACTATGGTAATTCACAGTCTTTCATCCATACTCATTTCTGTCATTCAGCAGTACTGTCTCATACCACTCCCTATCCCTATCCCTTTGGTATCTCCCCTGAATTTTGGCCATGCAGAAGGTCAATTTTGCTGTTCTTTACACCCATGTGTCCTCCTTTATTTTAGTGTAATAGCAGACAGAAGAGTCATCTGGGTCTCATGCTGTAAACTAGAAATAAAAATTACTTACATCTATTGGTGGGACATAAAGGAGAATAAAACAGTGGCCTTAATATTGGTGTTAGTGGCTTCGTCTTCTAGAAGAGGTGGGCAGGGTAGCACTGTTTTGCATCTGTCCTCTGTTGCGGGCCGCAGTTGATGGCAGTTGGTTCCAGCTTAGTGGAAGAGGATTCCCCAAAGATTCATCAGTCAGTCTGCCTTTTCATTACCACCTTCTCCAGGAGGAAAGATGTCTGTGGGATAGCTTCAGTCACATCAATTGGGTTACTGCACTTTTACAGTTTATCATCCCTCTTCCAGTAGTCTAATGTTGAATGATCAAAGCGTGAGTGGAGAAATCCTGCTATGGAAGTGGTTTTCCTGCAGCCCTTCTTTGAGAGGTGACAGGGGACAAGTTGGGTGTCCTCAGCAGAGCCGGTGTGGTGTGCATCTATATACCAGTCAGTTTTGACTACTGATGTTTTCCTAATCCAAGTGTGTTTTTTGTTCACCAGCCAAACATTTTGTATTACTGTTTTTATTGTTGACAGTGTTTTATCTATTTCTTTATCTGATATGACTCCAGGTAGTTTTTGTTTGCTGTGGCACATTAACTGCTGTGGATTTTTGTGCAGCAGTTCTTCATCTGTTTTGACGTGTGTATCTGTCATTTTTATCAAATTTTGCCAAGATCAAACTGGGAGAATCTTAATCACGGTATTTGTTCTGGAGTTGTCTGTATGTGAGCCCCTTCACATGAATTCTGTTTCTTGGTGGCTGGAGGTCCTTGTGTTCTCTGAAAAGGAAGGTTTCATTTAGTCATGCGCTGGTTGACCAATTTATTAAAAAGCTGGCATTAGTCAGTCACTTGTTAATTGTTTTTATTACATTCCAGTGCAAATACCCTGATTGAGATCATGAGCTGGACTATGTGCTGGGCAATCAGAGAGAACCTCTGCTGCGGTCCTTGCAGGGCAAGTAGAGAAAGAGTGTCCAAGAGCTGGAAACCCAGAGAGGTCAATTTTTTTTTCTCACGATCACATAGGAAGACTGTATCAGAGCTGGGAGTGAAATGCAGGTCTCTGACTTTCAGCCCATAGTATTGCTTTTGTTCTTGCTCAACACTCCTGATTTCAGAGACACCCTCCCCGGCATCATTCTGATTTTGGTTACAAAAGGGTCTATTAATTTTTTTTAAACTGTTCTGGTGTTATCCGCTATAAGCTTTTCTGCCTCTGTGAGCCAAAACTTCCCTGCCTTTGTTCCTGTTAGAGCTGGCTGAAAAATGTGGGTGGATGAGTTGTTAGATGGCACAGTCCAGCTAGATTTGGTATTAAGGGTATTTTCTTGACTTACTCTTTTTAGTCGGAGTTTCTTTTATACTCAGTTCCTCCAGGACAATCAATGTCTCTAATTTTTCACGTCCTCAATGGAAGGAATTAATCAGTCTGAGGC
This sequence comes from Haliaeetus albicilla, assembly GCF_947461875.1. Classification (NCBI taxonomy): domain Eukaryota; kingdom Metazoa; phylum Chordata; class Aves; order Accipitriformes; family Accipitridae; genus Haliaeetus; species Haliaeetus albicilla. The sequence continues at coordinate 8,253,966 of NC_091505.1, forward strand.
TCTGTCTGTCCACCAAATAGAGACAAAGGACAGCAGCATCCAAGGTGGGATGCAGGCAAATCGTGGGGGATACGGGATGATCACCTTGGACAAAGTCTGGCTGCATTTACCGCTGATCCACTGGGAAGGGCATTCTCTGTTTCTTGTAGGTTTATAGAGATACCCATCAGTATAATCTCTGTTCAGTCCTGGGAATTAATGATTGTAGCCTGACTTGATGAAGCTGGACATTCACTTTACCTTTTTAATTTGCTTCCAACAATTGTTGTATCCTGCAGTACTCAATCTTTAGCACTGGGAATAATCAGGCTAATGATCCTGCTGTTTGCTTTGGGCTTCTGCAGCACATTGAAATGTTTTGTCCCACAAGTAACGCTAACATTGCTGCTCTGCCTGCAAGAAGGTATCTATCTACTTCTTAGATATGCTGCTGCTTGGAAAGGAAGAGGAGTAATGATGCGAGACTTTCTCACCCTTGTACAGCCCTACTGTGCTCCTTGTTCATGCCTCCCTCACCTACTTCCTTCATCCTGTCCTCTAAAGTTGCTTGAGATCTGTTTCGTGTTCATCTTCCTCTGTTGCTTTCCCTCTGAGAGGGCACTGAAAGAATAATGGGAGTATTGCAGAAATAAAAAGCAAAACTGGGAGCAGAGGCTGGGGGAAAAGGAGAGGTTATAGAAGGGAGAGAGGAGATAGAGCAGGACACAGCATGAACGGAATCTGAAAGTTTCTTTTTGCCTTAAATCATTTAAACCTATGACGTTTGCCACAACTCTAATCTCATTCAAGTACTTCAGTGATTTGGACAAACTATGTGAGTTTGTGTATGAGGAGTTTTTTTCTCTTTTGTTCTAAGTTATTATTTGGAGAGTCCTAATGAGCCGTGATTGTGCTTTAGGCTAATAGCTATCCAAGTGATTCAAAATTGTGGGGAACAATTATTTGAGTGCATTATTGCTTTATCTTCATTACTGCCAAAATCTGAAGGGTACTATTACTGTAAGCTGACTATAATAAGTTGCATCTGATTTTCTTTTAATTAGTGAAATGTTACCTCCTGAAACACTGGTTAATGCCAATTAAGAAAGCATTGTGAGATATGTCTGATGTAGTACTGTTGGAATTCCTCTCTGTCTGAATAAAGGGAGGCGGGGGGGGGGGCAAAAAAAGAAAAGTAAGTTTGTTCTTGTTGGTTTTGTCTTCCTTACACACTACGACCTTTCGGGTCAGTAAGTAGGAGGTGGGAAGCGGGACTTCTGGAGCTAAATACAGTAACTTCAACAGCTTAAAATAAGATGTTTGACCCTAGCAGAGTGATCTTTATAATTTAGAAAGAGCAGGCCTTGTAAGACATAGCAGCGGTTTATGTAATAATCAGTGAAAACACGTAAACCATACATAAATAAACAAACTGGTGTGCTATTGTCATTATTTTTACATGTAATTTGAAAGGCAAATTATGTTTCTATAGTAATTTCCTCTATTTTCTGTAGCTTTCATTCCTGGCTGTCAGTAACTGGTTCATTAAGAGCTAATATTAAATTCACTAGTGTATACAAGGAATGGGCCCCTGAGCCACTGATTAAAAAGCAAGGTAGAGAAGGCCAAAGCATTTAATTGGAAGCATGAGAGCCGTTACTCCCTTTGTTTTCCTCCAGTCAACAAATTGTTGTTAAAATGAAAGCGGGAGAAGGGCTGTGCTTTTTCAGAACACAAAACGTTTGTGAAGAAATCCTTTAGCTCCTACTGCCTTGGCCCCAGTGAATGCAGGGTAATTCACCAGGAGAGGACAGTTGTGACAAACCAGAAGCGCTTTAAGTATTGCAGAGCATAAATATGATGGTTTGAAAATGAGCAAATGACAGATAATGCACACTTGTGACCATGTGCTCGACTCTAAGCAATTTTTGGTAGTGACATTAATGTTTTGAGAAGCATTTAGCAACATCTCTTGAAATGCTTTTGTGGACAACTGGCAGCCAGAAAAAATGATGAGGTGTTTTTCACTTCTTGATTCAGCCCTCCCTAATGTTACTGTATTTTTGTTGCACCTTTTAATTCAGAAAGGATTGAAGCACCTTCCTGAGTTAATGACTGCAGGAGGAGAGCGCAGTTACTCTGGTTACTCCAGAACAAGCCACCCAGCAGCTTTTGAGCAGTACCTTTGGTAAATGCCCTGTGTGGCAAAATGCTCCTGCGAGGCTAAGGCTTGTCCTGTCCTGTTTCAGTTGTGGCGTGCTCCATCCTTGACTGTGTCACGCGTTCTTTACTGTGTCTCTTCTCCATGGTGATCACAGTTGGGGTGGGAGTGAGCTTTATAATCTGCGTAGTTTCTGGCAGAATGGTGTCAGCCATAGCTGGGCCTTTAAACATTAACTCTGTACAAATGTTAAATACTAATGTCTAGTAGCATAAGGGATTGAACAAAAACAGATGTCTGGGGAAATGAAGACAACCTGTTCTCAAGATTTTTAACAAGGGACCCCCCAGAAAACAAAGGGAGCACTGAAAGGGCATCCTTAAAACAATGACTGTAATGAATAAGCTGCTCATATATGGCATCTTGGGCAAAAAATGAGCCTTGGGCATGGCAGGGAGATCCATTGAACAGTTCGTCTCTGCAGACTCCTGAAAAAACTGATTAAAAAAAAAAAAACAGAGAGAGAGAACGTATAAATATATAATAGCTATAAATCACTGGGTTATTAAATTATTCATATCTGTACAAACCCCCTGCATTTATTTTAAGAGAGGGAAAACCAAAAGGGATTATTTCTCCTAGTTGTTTTTTAATATAAGCCATAGAGCAACAGTGGTAAATGATCTTTGTTTTGTGTTCTTTCACAGAATTTGTAGTGTTCATTTTTTTCGAGTGCTTTACTAAGTCAGTTCACTGGCAAAATTTTTTAAACAATAGCATTGACCTTCCAGCAAATGGCACAGAATAATGGTGGGAAACAACTTTTGCTTTCCAAATCATGTATTCCTGGTGGACAGAAACATGCTATGTAACCTTGAGGACAGGTCAGAAATTCTCCCATCCTTCTGTGGACACGTCACAGCAGTGTCACAGGCAAGGATTATTCAGTGAATAACTGCAAATAAAAATAAGACAGGAATTTGGAGCCTGTTAGCATTCATGCTGAAAAATTGAGATTAATTAGATAAATGATTCAGTATGAATTATTTGCTTAGATCCTTGTAATGGGACAAAATTTCCTGCTGATGTAGTTTCATTGACCTCAGGGAAGGTGAGTCACTGCAATAGAGAACTTGGCCTGTTATTTCCTTATAATATAGTATTGGCTCCGATTTAGCACCCATTTTTTTCCCCATTAATCCCAAATTAAATGCCTGGCAGTAACGATTATATGGCAATGGATGACTTGCCAAGTTCAAAAGTGTGTACAACACCAGCTGTCTTAGTGCAGAGCTGACCCCTGTGGTCTCGGACGTATGGAGCCTTCAGAAGCGCTGCTGTCTCTGCAGAGAGGAATCTGCTGCTAAACCTGAAGAATTAATTTCTCCCCACCCGTAGCAACTCCAGGCTCCCCACAATTTTTAATTGTTAATCACATGGTATCCTCCAGCTGATGTTTCCTTGTTCTTGTTGCTATGAGAGAGCTCCTCTCCTCCTTGTGCTGCTGAAGCAGTCGAGTAATGTTTGCAATGATGTACGGTGCGCGCTGGAAATGCATACCTGCGCCTGTGAGGGGAAGCCAGGACTTGGTACATACACCGAGTGTCCTAGCGCCCATTCGGTATGTCTTTGCTTTTGCATAAGCAGGATCTTTAATGCTATTTAATGTAGCTTTCTATTTATGAATTATGTAGCTCTACCTTTCACACACTGTGGTTAAGCATCTGAATTTTAATCAGCCCTTTCTAACTACTGCTACAGGTTTTGGTGCTGCATCAAATACCTCCAGCTCCTTCTTCTACAAGTAGTATCAGTCTTCATCTAAATCTGGGACGTTTTCCCCTCTCCGTTTCACTCATCTCAAATAATATTGAGTGATTTTTGCTACGAGAATACGGTGCTGAGCTAAAATATTTTTGGTTTCGAAGTGGCCTTTTTTCAGAGTTCTTCTTTCTCTGGCTTCCCGGGGAAATAGCCTTTCCTTTTAGCATCCCTTTAGCCTTTCCCATATGCGTACTTACAGCTTTATATATTTACTTTGGCGTAATCAGTTCTCAACATAAACTGCACCTTTGGAGTGTTGTTATCAGGCACTAAGGGGGCTGATTCAGAAATTTTTGAGATCAGGTGGACTGTTTCAGTTGATCTCTGTGAGCCTTGAGTAAGATTGATAGAAGTGGGAGCACACTAACTCCCTGTCCACACTCCTATCAGTCTGAATGCTAATTCTCTTTGAATATGGTTGAACCCTGTCAAGATTTCTAGGACAAATTACTGTAATGGCCTTTGCAGCTTGGGAGAAATAATTCAGAATTTGTAACTAAGTAGTTACTCTGGGAAACCTGCTAGTTCAAACCTTTCTGTACAGCTCTTCCCTGATGCCATGAAACTGTCTCCAGTTGATACTTAGCTTGAGTTCCAAACTTTTATTCACAGCTCAGTGAAAATTGTCTAGAGACTGAAAATTGGCATTTTCATCATTTTGTATGTTACTTTGTCTGTTATGTCATTGTTGTACATAAACTGTGTAGAAAACACTCTCTGAACAGGGACTGACTGCATTATTGAACCTCACAGGGTTTAACTGTGAGAATATTGAGGAAGAGTTTAAATTTTGAAGATAAGCGAGCAGCAATGCAATCACTAGCTAGGTATGCGCACTTATTCCTGCACAATTTAAGTCTTCAAGTGGAACATCAAACAGTTTATTGAAATACAAAAATAATGTGTTGGTAGCACTTTCATGGCACTGAGCCCACTCTTCAAGACCTGCTTATTCCTGCCAATGATTGAGTAAATGTGAGGAATCATACATTCTTTCAGGTTGAAATGAGGAGTCATCACATGAGTATACAAACACAGCCTAGTGTATCCTGTGTGTTTTCTTCCCCTCTTCCATGTTGACACAAGTAAAAAAAAAAAAAAAAAAAAAATCCAGTATTTACCTCTGTTGACTTTTATTGCTGATTCTGTCTCAGAGAATGCAGGCAATGTTGTTTAATTAGGATAAGCAAGGACTCCTAGACTGCCCCTGTAATCATTACTAAAACTTTCAAAGCTGTTTCCTCTAAAGTGCTTTAAAGCCTGGTTCTTGACACTCAAGTTAAATATGATGGAATTAATTTTGTAGACGGCCTCGTCATAAAAAGCGAGATAACATCAGCTCTATGGAGAGTATTCCAGTTAGTACGTTGATTTTAATTATATGGAAAAAAGATCTGTTTCACCCTGATAAGTTAGTGCTTGTCATTGCTTTAGATTTTCTTGGCTGTTCTCCAGAGCAGGTAGAAGGTTAGCTAATTTTAACATGTGAATAGAGAAGAGAATATTATTAATACCCTCCCCCCAAACAAAATGATTTAACACTGCTTGGAAGAGAAGGTTATAGACTGCAAACAAATGATACTGTTCACACCTAGACTTTACACAGGTCTTTGAATACAAAATGGTAACCACTTTCTCTAGTATTCCCATAGCAACAAGAAAATAGTAACACAGATGCAAATGTGATATATCAGTGACGTTCCTGCTATCTTCTCCTGTCGATAGACTTTCTCTTCCTCTCTGCTGCTGTTGAGTATCTCCTCTCCCGTTCAGAGGTTCTCTAGCTCACAGCTACTGCAGGGTAGTCAGATGTCTCTGTGTGCCTCTGGTTTCTGAAGCTGCTTCACCACGATGTGGTGTCTGCAGCCTTGCTAACCGAACAAGCTGTTGTTTCCAGACCTGAGAGGAGCTCGGGCAATGCAGTGTGTAAGTAGCTGCAGGCTGAGAATGAGTCTTCCCCTGATCAGGGGGGCAGATCAGGACGTTAATTTAAAAAAAATCTAAAAATGCCGTTGGAACCTGTGCATGCATAACCTGTCTGGCTTTTTTATTCAGCCTGAACCCTTGACATTGATGATATCATGTACTCTGATGTCCCACAGATGGATAATGCGTTGTGTCGGTTTTGCAACCTTCTGATAGTGTTGAATGTATCATTGATCTTAACGTTATGAAAGAGACTGAAAGGTAGACCTCGATTTATCTTTGCTGTACCTTTTATCATATTGTCTTCTTCACTTTCATGTCTTCTCTACCTTTGCTTTTGCTTTTCTGATCTAAGATGTCCCAGCATCTTCAATCTCTACTCATATGGAAGAATCAGCATGTCTTTAATCATCTTTATTGCCCATCTTTGAAACTTTTATAGTTCTGCTACGTCCTTTTGGAAGTGGTGTGACCCAAATTAAATAGGACACCTCATCCTTTTTTATGTGTTCTCTTCCCCTTTGAAGTATATTTTGAACTTAGTATTTCTTCTTTCTTTGGTTGCAAGAAAAAGATGCATTCAGCTGGGCAGAGACAGTATCTGTTTTGAATGGGCAGATTTATTTTTCCTTGCAAAGACTTTGGGCATGTCACTTGAAATCAAGTGGAAGACAGTGCCAGTAGCTTGCAAGTATTGTACCAAATGTGAAAGTACAAGTTCCTTTTGAATAATGTATTATTTATCATGCATTAAGCTATTAATAGAGGGAAGAGTCTAAGTTTGCCTAAGACGAAAGTCAGGAATTTGGTTGGAAGGGAAAATGCTGTTGTTAAGTGAAACTTTTTTAATGCATTTTCTTTGACCCACATTTTTGAGGATTCTGTCGTTGTTTTGAAATGGGTTTCAGTTATTTTGAGGAGTGAAGGAGGACTGTTCATAATTTCTCTTCTCTTCTCTTCTCTTCTCTTCTCTTCTCTTCAGAGCCTAAATATCCTTACTGGCCACAGCAAGTGCATACAAGAGGACTGGCAAAAACACTGCTCTAGCTTCTTAGTGAACAAAAGACTAAGTCAGAGATAGAATTCTCTTATTTACTCTGTGTTTTGTGTTTGGAACTAGCCATGGTCGGCCATGGACGTGGCTTTTTCTTTTGCAAAGCAAGAACCTCCATCACTTGAGTTAAAAGATTGAGTCCCCCACAGAACAGAAACCTTGAAGAACTGGACAGTCAATGCCTTGCAAGATCAATCTTGCAAAATATGCCTGATTTTGCTGTGTTTCTAGTTAATTGCTTGCACTTCATGTTGAAGCACGTTCTGTGGAGGTCCTCAGTTGATCTTTTTTGAATGCTGTTTGGCTGTACTATTTGTGGAGGTTTATCATATCATTGAAGTTAACAGAGAAAAGTGAAGAAGAGTAGATACTTAGAAAGAACTAAAAAGGCTGAAGTAAAGTCTTACTAACACCAGTGACAGTGAGTCTGCCAGCCTGGAACAACTCCTTGTTCAGCAGGGAGGCTTTGTCGAAATGAGACCAAGGAGGAGATGAGGATCCAGTTGAACTTATGGGACTGATCTCTGAGGAGTATCATAAAACCCAGTACTTACCCTGTGATTTATCTAGTCAGGTTTGAGAATGCTACAAAGCTGCTTTAATTTTCCTGTGTCATGATAGTGAGAAGGACAAATGATACAGTACAGAAAATACCTATCCTCCCCATCTCATCCATTTTATTTGAGTGCACTTGTTTTTAAATGGAAAAAAAAGATGAAGAGGTAGTTTCTCTTTTTTTCATCAAGAGCTTTTAAGTGTAAAGAATTCATTGTGTATCTTTTGATTTACTTGTTTTTTTAAATTTCCAGTAACTGGATCCAGCAGCATGACTGATACAGTCAGTGCGTAGCGTCCGACAGCACCATTGGACATGTTAACGGAGGAACTAGTCTGCACCATTGACTAACCTAATTCTGGGAGCTCTAACTGGTCTGAAAGGACAGGAATGGAACTGTGAAAACTGTCTTGACACTTGGTCATTTCTTTTTGATGCTAATGGGGTTAACATCCTCCTCTGCCATCATGAATTAGTAATTTTCATCAGTTGGCTTTTAGCCCACAGGGCTATTAAATGGAATCATCAAATGCAAATGAAGCCCCAGTAAAGCCTCTTGAAGTTTTTCTCCTAGTAAAATAATGGCACAAATGTATAAATGAAAATGTAGATCACTGGAAAGTAGCAAAACCAGGAAGAGGAAGTACTGTGAGTGATACAAATAGCAGTCACTGTAGGTAAACAATCTGCTTTCTCTAATGGTATCAACCTGGTAAGAAATTGAATGTCCCTAGAATGCTTGAATATTTAGGTATCCTGTTGTCATTACTATGTAGAGTTATCTGCTGTAGGAGCCACCCCAGGTAGTCTCTAGTAGACAAGATGACAGAATGAAGACTGTAAATAAAACAATGAAAGCAAAGCTGTAGAACCCCACACTGTTCTGGCAATTTGTAGCTTGTGAGTGGTTTTCTCAGAAGCCTTGACTGGTCTGTGTCATGGAAAGCAGCTGAAAGAATTTACACTGGCTTTGGGAGTTGGACTTCATAGTACCTGCACTTCCTTCCATCTAATGATTTCTGACTCAGACTTGGTTAAAACAGTAACACATGCACTTGTATAATCATAGAATCATTTAGGTTGGAAAAGACCCTTAAGAACATTGAGTCCAACCATTAACCTAGCACTGCCAAGTCCACCACTAAACCATGTCCCCAAGTGCCACATCTACACGTCTTTTAAATACCTCCAGGGATGGTGACTCAACCACCTCCCTGGGCAGCCTGTTCCAATGTTTGATAACCCTTTCAGTGAAGAAATTTTTCCTAATATCCAATCTAAACCTCCCCTGTGCATATACGCACATCCACACACAGATTATTCAGCTGTACAATGTTAAACAAAGATCAAGAATTTGATCACAGAACCCTGGTTTGAGACTTTGGTTAGTACCCTGGTTATCTTCTAGTTCCAGTCCTGTTTTATGTTTCTTAGTTGGTATCTTACATGCAGTGGAAAAACAAGGTAAAATAAAATACCAGCTTGTACTTGACCAAGAAGTTCAAATGTTTTACTCTGCTCTTGAATGTTGCTTTCCAGGTACCTCTTAAATTGACTGAATTCAGTAATTCGGTCTGTCTTGCACAGGAATGACTTGTGTTTTTTTTTCTTGAGGAGGGGGTGTGCATGTTTGTGAGACACAGTTTATTAACATGTCATGTTGTAGAAACTAATCCTGTTACCACCATTCCCCATAGAAAACAAGCTCAGGCATGTGGTGCTCCCATCACTGCAGGACTTCTTCCAGCACAAAGGCAGCTTCTGTTCTGGGTGGCCTGTAGGTAATCTCTCTCCTGTATTTCTGCCTCTAGGGCACTTTTCAACATTTTGAGCTTAATGTTGCAATTTGGTAAATGCTAATTACCACAATAAAGATTGCTCTTGTATGCTGATTAGGATGTCTTTTTATCCCTAACCAAAGTAAGATTACATACCATTGTCAGAGTGGTTAAGCCCACTGAACTTGACTGATCGTTTCAACGTGTCACTTCGTACTGTACAACATTTTAGTACGCTAAAGTTGATGTAGATGACTGTAGAAACATGATGAGTAGGGCTGTATGAATCTTTCATAATGAAGCATGAAATAGGATGGAATTGTCCTGGACTCCAATCTTGCAGACACTGATTTAATGGAACTATATCCCCTAGTAAAAGAAAATTGAAGCCAGTAATAAGCACTGAAGCTGACTCAAAATTTGTTGTCAAAACTGTTTTTGAATTACTAAAAAAAAAAAAGGATAAAAAAGAAAAAAGTGGTGTGGACAATATATATGTGTGTATGTGTGCATATGTTCAAAAACGGTCATCTTTCCAAGAGAGGAACTTCCCCCTATGTTTTGGCTTTTATGATTTAAAGGATTCTTTCGTACTTTACAGGAGTTATCATGGGGTGGGTGGGGGGAAACAGCAATTGATAAGCACCAAAACAAGTAGGTCCTGCAATCCTAACCTACTAATCAATCAGTGGAAGGTATGGGCAGATACCATGTGCCTGAAATGGTGGGGTTGAAGGTGAAATCCTCTGTTTGTTCATCTCTGGAGTTTAAAGGAGACATGGAGGAAATCTAGAGATTGCTTGGAGGCTTTGGAAGGGCTAAGGAAACTTCAGAGCATTAAGCAGAGAGAGCAGACAAATTTAGGTGTGATCTGGGAAAGCCCTGTAAAATTGGGTCTAGCGTAGGTAAGGAGTACCGTTGCTTGAGTTCTGCAGATCTGGGAATAAGAGAAGACTCTGTGGGCTGCATGTCAACAAAGGTAATTCTGACTGAAGAGAAGCCGGGGTTAATGGAGCAGTTTGAAAAATGTGGAGCGCTCTCTACTCTAGAGTCTCATGCATGCTGCCAGTTATCAAGTTCAAGAAAGATGGCTTAAAACCTGGAAGGTGGAGAGAGGTTACTTGGATATCTGGGGCAGCGGGAAGCCTTACTATTGAGATGAGGCAGAACAGTCGTCTTTGCAGCAAAATGAAGCCTGTAAGATTTAGTTGCTATTGATAATACTTAGGGGAGTTATCATCTGGGATTGAATGAAATACCTATTTTGGGAAAAAGGGCAGGGTTGCTGTAAGAATAACAGGCTGTAACTTGGTTATGCACAAACTAAAAGAAAATTTGTAATTACTTAGGTGGGAGGTTCTGGAGGAGTTTTCTACCAGAAGCAGTGAAAGTACAAAGCAACTAGTTCTAAGGCTGAGCTTAATCAGCTAATGAAAAAGATTAGCTGATGTGTTTGTGGGTAGCAGTGGTAAGTTCCGTTTTTAAGCAGTAACTCTTGATGCATTTGTTCTTCCCCTTCCGCAGATTGAAAATGCGTTTGACAGATGACTGGAGAATTTCAGCCTTCTCTATTCTCTGTCTGGCACCTAAAATAACCCCACTTTTGGCTGCCTGCTGTTTCCCCAGGTTCAGGGGGCTACTGGGGAGGGCGGGGAGGCAGAGGAGAAACTGCAGTGGAGCAAAAAATTGTGACTAGCAATAAAATTTGGCAACCCAAAATGAACGGTTGTTTCCTCAATGGTTAGTTTTTAACAAAGAAATTCAGATTCCAGTAACAAGTCCAAGTTTCCCAACTTCTTGTTTTCACCAAATTGGAGTGAAAAGTAGATCACTAAAATTCCCACAAAAAGAAACTTGAAAACATATTTTGTTTTAACCTTTCAAAAGAATGACATGAAAGTTATTTGGGTGAAAACAATTGGTGAAAGGGAAACTGAAGTGTCCTTGAGAGTATGAGTTTTTGTGAAACTTGTATAGATAGTTCAAAAATTTCAAACATAAAAAGACACGTTTCAGTTTAACTGTTTGGAAGTAATTTGTAGGAAGTATGTTCCTCTGAAATGTCTTGATTTTTACCAAATCAACATTTTTTTCAGTAGAAAACTCTGAATGTCAAGTGAGTCATCTTCTGAACTGTGTGGCAGACTGTATTATTAAGTGAAAAATGGAAATAATAATTGCAAATGATCCGCAGTGTCTGTGGGTATTGTATGCGCTTACACCTGCGAGAGTCATCCTTCTCAATTAGGAAAACATGAAAATAATTGGTGAGGTTAAGAGAAACATGACAGCTGAAGATACTCGAGTTTATGGCAGATCTGGAAGGCTACCTCTTGCGTATCTTCTCAACCACAGATGGGGGGAACCAGTGGCCTTGCGGTTTGTATCCAAGTCCTTATCTCAACACTCTCCTACTCAAGCAGCCCTACCTGGCTCCCCAGTGTCTTACCTTGCAGAGTGGCACCGACTTTCAGTGCAGGCTTCTTTGAGTCCCTGTGGAGAGGCTGGGAGGTAGCAGCATGGAGAAGGACCAGGGTGTATTTTCATTTCACCTGCCTTTCCATGTCCCTTCCTATCCTGGCTGAAATATGACCTCTGATATTTATAAAACAGATAAACAAATTTAAGGCAGGAAAGTGTTCTGTTCATTTTTTTCCTGCTTGTATATCAGTCTGGTTAATAAATAGTGCTTCTCTTGTCAGGAGTTTTATTAACATCTATAAACTGCTCAGTCTGTATTTAAAAAAAATGACAAAAATCTTGTTATCTTGTTTTTGCTGACCTTCCTCCTAAAACTGATGTGACTGATGACATAATAGGTAATGGGGAGAGATTGTGTATTAATATTTAATAGGGATAGATAGGTTTATTACAGAAGCATGTAAAATGCTCTCACAGCTGTCAGCTGTAATTACTGCCTCTGTCTAAAAGGTACATACACATTTGTGTATTTATGGAATTAAGTTTAGAAAGTCAAGATGATCAAAGTTAAGCGCTTAAATAGCCTGTGTTTGTTGGAATTAACTATTATGACTGTAGGGTTTTAAAAAACAGAGTACGTTTCAGGGCATAAGGAATTTAGTTTTTAACCCTTATTAATCCATCGTGTTTCATCAGATGGATGGATCTTCCTGCAGCTTTAAGGGCTGGTGCTGATCTTGGAGGTGAACCAAGTTTTATAGGAGAAACAGCAGCTCTGTCTCCAGAGCAGCTGAGTATTGCCATAGCAAAGCCCATGGTCAGGAGAGCCCGTGTTGACCCTGGTCTGTGGGTTGGTCTTCAGCTGGGGTTTTTGTGCCTCTCAGCATCAAATCCTGCTCATGCCTTGTTTTCAGGTTCTGGACTTCAAACTCCAGCTGTGCAGGTTTGGCACAATTCTGAGGTAATGCTGCTATATTAGTTGGCAGGTTCAGAATATTTGGATCCCCAAAGCAGAAGGGAACTTGTGAAATTTCTGAAACAGAAAAGGCCTAAACCAGATATTATTTCAATTCACAATGGAAACAGATTTTTTTTTCCTAATGCCTGATGAAGTTGGTTTTATTTATTTTTATTTGATGTTCAAGTGACAGATTTTATCAGCCTAGAGGTTCTCTTCAAGTATTTCCATTCCAACAGGCAAATACTAAAAGCAAAGCTTCCTGAGCTTTCTGTCACTTCTGCTTTCTGTCAACATATACACAATCCAAAATTGTATCCCGTTATTAAATGAGTGAGAACAGTGTGCTGGAAGCATGGTTATCCTCACCCGAAGGGCAGAGATCTTATGAAAAAGTATGTATTTTCACATAACAATGTTGTTTGTTTGTTTGTTCTTCTTTCCCTTGAAATCCCACTGCAGTGTTACGAAGTTAATTCAGTTGCTCTTGCTTATAATACACACTTCACAGGAATATACGGTAAGGCTAAAGAAACGGCTTTTGTGCTTTTTAAAGACCAATTCAGTCTTAAAACAGGAATTGTATTTCAAGGGCTGAGAAGTTTCCTTATTTCTTACCAGTGATCAAAACGACTGCTCAGATCAAATTCAGAGCTGGTATTGAGTTAGCTTTTTGGTGCCATCAGCTCATGATGTCCACTGCTTGGCTGCTGTATACACTAGCGTGATGAGAACTATCGCTACTTCATCCTTTCCTCTGTTTTCTGCTTAAAGACAGGAAAGTTTTAGTATACATATACAGACAGCATTTATTATAACAGGCATATCCCCTGGACTGTGCAAGTAAGGCAAGCTGTGGCAAGCTGTGCTCAAGCCAGCCTTGCGCAGCACTCAGACATGCAGCTGTTGAGATGCTCTCGCTTAAACAAGTATTGCTGTGGATTCCCAAGGGAATTTTTTTTTGTTGTTATTTGGAAAAAAGGCCTTCAGAAGTGGGAATGACTTGGGCATCTGTTCGCTGGTTCCCACAGGTTCGCGGTCCCTGAGTTTCACATTTAAATGGGTCCCAAAAGCAAGCTCAGTGAAGTTTTGCCTTTTAAAAATTCCTCAATCCCCTGTCTTAGCCCTTGTCATTTGGAATGCAGCCCAGATGTGCTACGATGCTCATACACCTTGAATTTCTCCTAGTTTTAGGTTTTCTCAGGAAATCTTCATTTTCTTTTCCCAGTGCTGGAATATATTTTAGTAATGTGAAAAAGCAGACCTGATGAATGCTGTCTGGATAAAGGGCTGTTCTGGAAGGATATGACCTTTGGAGGTGGTCAGTTTAAGAGTCAATCTTTACTGATACTTTCTATATGCAAATATAATATTTATATATGTTGCCAATATCTCTCTTGAGACATTGAAAATTCCCAAATATAGAGTAAAGTCTGTATCTTCATATGGGTCACATCTCATCCCATCCCAGGTGAATTCATGTATTCCAGAATAGCTGAAAGTATAATGTCTCTCCAATTCCTGTTAAAGCACTGGAGGAGGAGAATCCCACCCCTCACGCACCCATCACCTTCCCAGTCTCCGTGGCAGAGCCCCAGCTGACATACCGGTGGCAGGGGTGGGCTGCAGGGCTGGGCAGTGCTGGGGGGCCGCGGGGCACCGGCTGCCAGCCCTGCGGGCTGCGCTCTCTGCGGCTTCCCCTCCTGGAGCTCTGAGCTGTAGAATTTGCGTAATTGCTGCCTGCGTCTGTTAATGTAGTAATTATGCAATTACGACACTTGTGTGACTGTATTGTCTGCGTGGTACATGGAAATGATACAATGATTATAAAATCATTATACAATATAGCAGTGTGCCTGTAAAATCTAGTGCCTTTCCTGCCCTGTTGATAGGTACCGCATTCTATAAAAGGACTGGCTCTCCCCGGAAGGTTGCTGGAAGTTTGTTTATTTTTATCTGCTCTGCTACCCTTTGCTGTGAAAAAATTAACCAATTTCCTCAATTCGAGCTTTAATGGTTTCCTCTAACTACTGGCCCTCTGTTGTAGTGCGGAAAGATTTCCTGCAGGGATGCCTGCTTTAACACATTTTTGCCATTGCTGTCATATCAACTCAGTGTTTTCCTGTCATCTTTCTGTTGTGATAAACGATTTCTGAACTGACAGCTGTCACGTATGTGCTTAGGTAGCAATTGGGAAGATCCACTGATGGACTAAAGCTGAATTCTTTCACTTGGTCATTGCATCTGAAGAAGGTAGGAGCGGACAAAAGGTTTTCTTTGGTGTTTTAAAATGGGCTGGAGAATTTAATCTAACTTCTGTAATTTATCAACATTAATATATAGCAAGATTCCTTACTGTAAGAAGTCAGAGAATCACTGTAATGCACAATCCTACCAGACACGGTCATGCCTAATTTTGCAGACAGGGAATTTCATTTATTTCAGTAAGACCTCAGTTGTGCATAAAACTCAGTCTTTTTGCAGAAAAAGTTTTCAAGATGTATTTGATATGAAAGGTGGTAATTACTTAGTATTTGCCCATTTCCTGAATTAAGATTTTCTGATGGTTTTACTGAAAAGAAGCTGCTGTTTGGAGCCTAGTGACTGTTTGGAGACTTCCAGAAGGAAGTCCAGAAAAGGAAAAATACAGTCTGGGCTGAAAAGTTGTAAGTCTTTAACAGTGGCAGCAGTCCTATATCTAGAAGAGACTCTCCGGTGTGGGGACTACCTTGTATCTTATGCTTAATGGGGGAAAGAAGATAGATGGGCATGGATGTACTGAGCGAAGATTTCATTTCAGCCTTGGTGAAGTTTTGGAGCTTAGCACCTTCGGGGTTTGGTGCTGGCAAGGAGGGGGCATTGCTAGGGAAAGTATTCTGGGGAAAAAGTGCATGTGGAGCCCTTGCCTGGTTGTTGTGTCCTGTTCAGGATGTGTCCAGCCAGCGCCATGGACTGCACGATGGAGGCCCTGTGCTAGAGAGGGTTGTGACCCATGGGGAACCAGCAGCAGCCATGCTTTAGTGCAGGGATGTGAGCAGCTCTGAGAGCCCTCCTAAAAGGGGAGTGGGTATTCATTTATGAGAGTGTTGCTTCCAGGACATCACTGGTATGGCTGTGTGGATGTAGCATCTGAGAGTCTGTCCTACCCATCATGACATGTCTAAGCAAACAGTTACTCTACAGGAGTGAGACCTGGGTCTATAGCAGATGGCTATGTGAAAACATGGGTGCTAAGGCTCAGCAGCAGGCAGAAAAGCAAACAGAACAATATGGGTTATTAGGAGAGAAATAAGGAACAAACTGGAGAAACATTGTTGTGACACCGTATAGATCTGTGCTGTTCCAGCACCTTGAATATCTTGTGTGGTTTTGGTGTCTTTTTATCAGAAAGAATAGAATGGAGTAGAATAGAATACAATAGGGAAAACTTGTGGAAGGACCACGAGCGAGGTTGGGGCAGGGATGGGCTGTCCAGGAGGAGCACAGAGACATCGCCCAGGCAGGCAGGGAGGGAATTAGAAAAGCCAAAGCTTGGCTGTAGTTGAATTGAGGAGATAGATTTCTTCTTGCTGTTTTGTCTGTATAGCTGTCAGGTCACCCTCCCTCATTCCCAGCTGCTGTGCTGCAAGGACACTACTGACAGTGTACTGGCTCCTCATAGGAAACCAAACTGCCCTCTCTTCTTTTGTTCTTTCCATCCCTACACCAGTTTCTCCTCTGCGGCTTCTTTCCTGCATGTCCTGGTTTCGGCTGGGATAGAGTTAATTTTCTTCCTAGTAGCTGGTACAGTGTGTTTTGGATTTAGTGTGAGAACAATGTTGGTAAGACACTGATATTTTAGTTGTTTCTAAGTAGTGCTTATCCAAAGTTTAGGATTTTTCAGTTTTCCATGCTCTGCCAGCAAGCAGGTGCACAAGAAGCTGGGAGGGAGCACAGCCAGGACAGCTGATCTGAACCAGCCAAAGAGATATTCCATACAATAGAACGTCATGCTCACTATATAAACTGGGGGGAGTTGGCCAGGAGGGGTGGATCGCTGCTCAGGCATTGGTCAGCAGGTGGTGAGCAATTGCGTTGCGCATCACTTGTCTTTTCTTGGGTCTAATTTCTCTCTTTATGTTATATTTCTTTTCATTACAATTGTTGTTATATTTGCATTGTTATTATTGTTATTATTATATTTTATTTTAGTTATTAAACTGTTCTTATCTCAACCGATGAGTTTTACTTTTTTTCCTAATTCTCCTCCCCCTCCCACTAGGAGGAGTGAGCAAGAGGCTGCGTGGTGCGTAGCTGCTGGCTGGGGTTAAACCACAACACGGCCCAAACGTCCCCTTCATTCAGCGCTATGCACTTCCAAGATCTCCCTCTTTACCATACCCCATGATTTTGTCTGGCCGCTCTGGGGTACCTGACTGCAGAGCAGCACTCCTTGCCAGCTCTGTGCTGCCCTGCGGGGTGCTGGGGGTCTGTGCCAACCCACCCTGGGAGTGCAAAAAAGAAGTGCAGGGCCACACACCGCACATCTGCCATCAGCCTGTCAATGACAAGAGCAGATCTTTGTTTTCGGACGGCTCAGATGTCTTCACCAGCCACCCTCAGGTAGAGTCCTGCCACGCTCTGGGGGGACAAGTCAGACCCTAGGTGGGTAATTTGGCATTTTGCAGTGGTGTGTTTTTGCGGGTGGTGAAATATACTTTGGAGAAGAAAATGTTTGTGGAGAGCCACGTTTTACCCAAGTTTTATAATTGAGTTATTACGGAAGTGTGTAAAAAAAATGGTAAAAAATGGGGTTTAGAATAGAAGTGCTGACACTAGAACAGCATGAACACAGCTGTTATAATATAGTAAATTTGTAAGAAATTGTATAGCTAACAAAGTAGGTCAACAGCTTCAGAGGAAAAACTGTTTCAGATGGCATGCTACTCTATCTTAGGAGATCTTGATGTTTTTTCAACATGAGAACAGAGATGTTTTCCCTTCAGTGCTAATTCCTGTCATCTTTGTTTTTAAAAATATTCATGCTGGAAGGTGGGGCTGACCTCCAAATGTGAGTAAATACAAATCCAGCATGTACAGGTACAGCACAATGGAGCACAGACCAGAGAATATAAGGATGACTATACCATGCCAGATCACAGGTTGCATTTGCGCAGTATCCCGCCTGTGACACTGACCAGTAACGGATGGACGTGAATGAGGGTGAGAAAGCAGACGGCGTGTGTGGCAGTTTTTCCAGAGCATTCTCCTAGACACAAGCAACTTGTGCATTAGAGACTTCCCGGATCAGAAGGGTTGCCTTTGTATGTAACAGTCCTTACAGCATCTCTTCTTCCATGAATTTGTCCAGTCTCTTTTTGAACTTTAGACTTTCAGCACACTCCCATGGAAAGCAATCCCAGGGTTTAGGAAGGAACATGAGACTTTGGCTTTTCTTATTCCCTGCCTGCCTGGGTGATGCCTCTGTGCTCCTCCCGGACAGCCTGTCCCTGTCCCGACCTTGCTGTGTTTTGCTTTCCAGCTCAGCTGAAGTTCTCTGTTCAGCCATGCTGGCTTCTGCACTTTGGGATGGGCTGTATTTGTGCTCCACGGACCCAGTCCCTGAAGATGAGGCAGCTCTTCTGCTCCTGTTTGCTCTTCAGAGTAGTGTGTGATCAGATCCTGCCTACCAGTTCTCTGGGAGGCTCTGAATGTATTTAGCATTACATGTCATTTAGGCCTCTAAAGTGCTAGGAGTTTGGGCTTCACTCAGGTAGTTTCCTTTATTGTTGCTCCCCAAATATGACTTTGCCATATGCATGTCTCCATTCACTCCAGAAGCTCTTGAAAAGGCGAATCCATCTACCTGTAGCTGGGAAGTTCTCAGGTCCCTAATGCCCCCCAAGGGAGCCATCACCCAACTGCAGCAATCTGAAGAGCAGGACATTTCCTGATATACCAGTAGATGAATAAGAAAACTCCCCACTGATTTAAAACTTGGAGCAAATAATTATTTCTCTGCTTCTCCCTCATTCTTGGAAGGATTTACATTGCTGTGAGCTACCCGACATTAGATTTTCATGAGCTTATAACAAAGTTGAAGACTTGAACATCTTGTTCAAATCCATATACTGCATCTCTGGTCCCTTCAGGGTCCAACTCAAGTCTCTACTTTCCACTTTGCTCTCCCCTCCTACCTGTTAACCCCTGCTTACCCATCCGGCTTACAGCTCACCATAGATACCTAGTCTAACTCAGTGGGTTTGGATATGAACATTACTAGCCTGTAAATGATAGTGTCAAACTGTTCTAGGGGACAAGGTTAATCCAAATACTAAATAAAGCCATTAGACTTTCTGTAAGCACTTTATGTTTCCCTGAACAAATATTGCTGCACAATGGTGGTGCTTTTCAGTCTCTCCATCCATCCACACCTGTTTAAATTCCAGAACCTTAATGTCATCTGTGTCCCATTTTTTTTCCTTTACTCTGCTCCTGGCAAAGAGGTTTCGAGGCTCTCTTCTCTCCCTCTTTCTACCTTTTCGTATATCTCCGTTGCTGGACAGTTTGTTGCTCTGGGATACGCTGCTGCTGTTGGGAAGGTTCAGCAGTGATCCCCACCTGGCTCAGAACAATATATTTATAGATACAGTTGTTCTCTAGAACCTCCAGTTCTGAAGACATGTAAATACCAGTGGTGCTTTGACTGACAAGCATATTGCTTAATTGGCATAGTTTCCATGAGAAATCTTGAGTGCTAAAGTGATAACAAGATTGGGACCAATGGTAACATTTTCAAGGAACTCTACCTTCCCTTCTCAAAAGTGATCTATTTACTGAGGAGGCAAAATTGAACTGTTCTTTGATGAGTCAAAGACTCAATGTTGAAATCACTCGTGACAGTGGCACTTAATTGCTCCGTGGAGCCCAGGATTTTATTTTCAGTACAAGTAACTACCCTGCCCTAAATTTTGTTCTGGAGTTTTCAACAATATTGATAAGCAGCTTCGCAGGTTAATCTTAATGTTTTGGGGCTTTTTAACCAGCTTTCTGTGTCATTCTAAAATTTGCTTTTTATATGCGTTTGAAAACATCTAGTATTTTATGACAGAGGAAACACCCACATTCATCATCTTTTCTATACGGTGGTTTGACTATGTCTCGTCATTTGTGAACAATTTCCTCTCACAACAAATTTATCTCCATTTTTTAAAACTTCATACTGCAGGATTTCCAATTTTTATTTCTTGTGTTGGCTGTCCCTCGACTGCTTTCCTTTCTGCAGAGTTGTTTTTTGGACAAACTGTAAGCACTGTAATTTTGTTATGAGCTACCAAAACTCTATTCTCTGTTGATAATATTCCTACTATTTCTTGGATGACACCACAGTCTGAGAGCTGAATATTTCAATGGAATATAGCTGTTCTTCACAGAAGCTAATGCCAGTATTTTTTTCATTTGGTAATAAGCATGTGTTTTTTGCACAGAACTGGACCCAGACATGACCTGCGGTGCCAGTCTCAAAATCTGAATTCTTCCATGTTTGAGTCATTTATTTTCATGCTGACTTGCAGTTAGATGTTCACGCTATTTTTTTCTTTGGGTTATATAATCCTTATCTAGGCAGCTGACACTGCAATCTGAGTTGCAGCGGTACTTAGCAAAGAGTGGAAAAATGATTGGAATGATACGTTTTAACATTTCAGAGTCACAGGATGTTCAGCTTATGCTTCATGACTGCTGAGTAACCTTACTGATAACAAGAACGTTACTGAAATACTGACCCTCTTTTTAATAGTACAGCAAAATTGTGCTATTATGTGCTACTGTGTTTTACCAGTAGAGAATTGGAAAAATGATTTACTCCTAGGTCTAGTAAATAGGTACTATCTGTTATTCAGAGAAAATCAAATACCAAGAATTGAACCACTTTCTTGCAATGAGATTAATGTTGCATTATCAGCTGTGTTTCAGCTTAATGTTGTTTGCTTTGATTTTGCATTTGCAAAGAAGTTTGTTCACAGAGGATTTAATTTTATCTACATGATGTACAACATGTAAGGAAAGACCAATATTCAACAAATACAGTAGGTGGATTTATTCTTCAACATGAACAAGTATTTTGGCCACATATACATTTTAAAGGCAGGCAAATAGTGGCTGATAAAGAGTTTATTACAAGTCTTACCAAAGTTGCAGGTGATTCAGTAAACTGGGACTGTTCTTACCCAGACCATCTGGGTCAGGGGCTATAAGCAAAATGAAATATCTGCTTTTGGACCGAACGCTCATTTGCAGTGTGCAGAATATGTACCCTTTCACGTGTAAAAGCCTTGAGCTCAGCCTTAATCATCCATCACTTTATTCCGCCCAGCTGGAAAGCAGCTTTGCAGAAAGGGCCCTGGAGGTCCTGGTGGACACAAGTTGACCGTGAGCCAGCGAATGCGCCCTTGCCACAAGGAAGGCGAAGGCCAATGGTATCTGGGGCTGCATTAGGAGAAGCATTGCCAGCAGGTTGAGGGAGGTAATCTGTTTTCTCTACTCAGCACTGGTCAGGCCACACCTGGAGTACTGTGCCCAGTTCTGGGATCCCCAGTGCAAGAGAGACGTGGACATACTGGAGAGAGTCTAACAAAGGGCCACAAAGATGTTGAAGGGACTGGAGCATCTCACATGAACAAAGGCTGAGGGAGCTGGAACTGTTTAGCCTAGAGAAGAGGAGGCTCAGGGGGATCTTATCAATGTATATAAATACCTGAAGGGAGGGTGAACGGCAACAGAACCAGGCTCTTTCCAGTGGCGGCCAGAGGCAGTGGGTGCAGAGGTTCCCTCTGAACATCAGGCAACACTTTTAGTGTGAGGGTGACTGAGCACTGGCACAGGCTGCCCAGAGAGGCTGTGGAGTCTCTATCCTTGGAGATACTGAAAAGCCATCTGGATGTGGTCCTGGGCAATCTGCTCTTGGTGGCCCTGCTCGTGCAGGGGGGTTGGACCAGATGACCTCCAGAGATCCCTTCCAATCTCAACCATTCTGTGATTCTGTGTCCCATGTGGGCCTTCACCCCCATGACCTGAACGCAGCCCTTGGCTGATGTGGAGCATGAGCATGTGTGCAGGGTGGGGGAGCGCGTCCTCTGCTTTTATTCACTGTGAATTTTGCCATTGTTTTGTTTTTACATTTCATAAGTGCTCTTTTGCAGTGGTGTCAGCTCTTTTGGCTGCAGTGAAGTTCCTTAGTAACATGAAGTTGACTGTCCTTGGCCTTCCAGGTGTTTTGGAGATTGCAAGTCATAGGTTTCCCTGCCAGTAGCTCCAGGGCTTTAGAACTCACATTAGTTCCAGGAGTTAGAACATACCAGTCACGGCAGAATGATAAAGGAAGGGTACAGAAAGGATCAAAATGTTTTCATCCATGAGCCTGGGAACAGGAGGACTGAGGTGTGTGTATGGAGAACATAAAGACGGGGTAGGAACTGGCTCACTGCTGTAGAAGGGACAGAACTAAAGAGTGGCTGAGAAGGGCTCAAAAATAATTTTGAAATTGTGAATATTGCTGAACAATTTTATGAAAGTAATGAATCCCAGTTGCTTGAAAAACTGTCCGTGTCAAGTTAGAACCTACTTTTGTTGCCGTGGCTGGAGTGTGTGTTAATGCTGCCATGGGCAATGGGCACTCTGCTCATCTTCTGAATCACAGATATTGTACTGAATTGAAGTGTAGAGTTTGAGTAGTACTTAATCAGTAATAATCACACTCAAGATTGAATTTTAATGCTGCTTAGGATAATTAGTCATTTATCAGATGGATTTGGTTGGGGGGCATGTGGAACTCCTGACAGCACAAAGCTGTATTCTTCTAAGTTTCATTCAAGAGTGTTGGCCAAATTACTTTAATGAGTAGCTTTTGGACTGTAGCTCATTTGTAAATGGATTTTGTGCAAGTCTGTGATGGGGCATGTGCAGGTTGTGAAGGGTTTGTGTTGTCAGTGGCTGATATGTTTCAGTCAGAGCCGAGGTATGAGAAGTTCAGTGCTCTGACCCGATGATGTTCTGCAAAACTATTCACGCTTTATTTCGGAGAAGTTGTGTCCGGGTGATTTGCAGCCCTGAGGTGCTGAGAAGAGACGCAGCAAAACAAAGGAGACCCGTTGAGCATTTTTGAATAATCATTTGGATCTACTAGTTGCTGCTAAAATGAAATTTTATGATTTTGTGAGACAGATGAAGTTGTGAAAATAATTACAGAAAATCAAATGAGAGAGCACCACAAAGGACACAGGTGGGAGTTGGAAAATTGTTCAAAGATGCTTGAACAGATGCCCAAAGGTCACCCATGTTACCTAGCAATAAAAATACTGGGAGTTAAAGAAAAAGGGTAGTGTATCTGAACAAGGATATGCAAAAAAATAACCAAGGACAAAACGATCCTTATTTCTAAGAAATTAAACATTGAGATTATTGCAGAGTGAAAGCAGTAGTGTGAGATAACTGTATGCAAAAAGGTGGACAGTAAAGTGCTGGTGTATCAGAGGTGAGTTTCCAGTGTCTCCTGCCAATGGATCTATTTGCTGGGTTTGATGTTACATGGAGTGCTCTCTGTACTCTTTCTGAGAGAAAGTTATGCCATATTTCAAAAGAAAAGGAATGCCTTCTAACAGGCAAAAAGTGAAATTGTGGTTTCAGCACCTCAGAAATGCTGGTGATCTCCCTTCTGGTCAGCTGCAACTGAATTTTTAGGGGATTTCTACACTGGCTAGAAATGTAGCTGAAAACCTGAAAGGAACATTCACTGCAA
The DNA here is from genome assembly GCF_947461875.1 of Haliaeetus albicilla. Classification (NCBI taxonomy): domain Eukaryota; kingdom Metazoa; phylum Chordata; class Aves; order Accipitriformes; family Accipitridae; genus Haliaeetus; species Haliaeetus albicilla. The sequence goes on from NC_091505.1 coordinate 8,277,397, forward strand.
ACATGAACCTATGCAGTCCTCCTGGGTCAGGGAGAGGGTAGATAGTGCTGTGAAGAAATAGGGGCAGGATGTGTCTGCATGGCCCACAAACCCCATATTATTCTTGAATCAAATACTTGGAAACAATGATTCCGTAAGACAGGTAGAAGCAATAGCAAGATCAAGGGAAAATGGGAATCAAGAGGGTGAAATTTGCTAACCTGGTGTGAAAAGACATTTTTTCTATTATGGGGAAAAAAGTTTTTAAGATTTTCAACTTTTTTTGTACCTTGCATAAGATTAAAAACCAGTAAGAACTTCCTTTGCTAAACAAAATCTGGGTTTTTTCCTCTATTGGAATATTTGATTTGAGTAAACTTCCTCTGTGTTCTTCAGATTTTTACTTCTCTCATTTTTCTTTAAGGTGTTTCATTTAGAAGTTTAGTGGATTGAATAGTGTCTACTTGAAATGAAAAATTGAAACTTACTGCTAGATAAATGCAGAGAAGTGGTGCTTTGTTTGCATTTTCCAGAAATTTTCCATTTTTTCTAAATAAGAATGTGAAAGTGGATCCACTGCTGCAAAAATCAGATGTTGTGCATTTGTTCATCTCATAGAAAATGTTATGGTGATTTTTTTTGACCTGTCCTGAAGGAGGGGTGTGGAAACAGGCACAGAGATGGTTTGGAGCACACACGTTTCTGAGGCATCTTTCAGAAATGTTTCCAGAGAAAGCTGGAGCCCTTCTTTGGGAACCAACTCTTCAGCTGTTCCATTAGAAAAAGCACTGGACTCTGTGTATTTACATGATGCTTCAAAGGACCATAGAAGAAATAGCTGAGAGTTTCTAGGATTTTTATTTATTTAAGTATTTATTTATTTTTTTATTTTTTATTTATCATGCTCAGTGTAATTCAATTTGTCTTGCTCTGTCTTTAGAGCCACACAGGCCAAAGGTGGTGATGTGAGGTAAGGCAGGGGGATATTAACTCGTCTCTTACTTAAAAGTAGAGATATCAAATGCGCAGATGTTTTAAAATCACATTTCAGCATGTTATCTAATTTTTATGGTTAGTCATTACTGTAACTAACTCAACAGAAAGGAAAGAGAAAATTGGTATGGCTTCTAAAATCAATGAGCCATTAAATAGGTGACAATAATCTTGATACAGACTTAGAATATTTAATTGGCATGCAAAATACCTCTAGATACCATTACCTTTTCAGGCTGTTCTCTAAATACCAAGTGTTTATACTTTGCCCATGAAGTTCAAGGCAAGCCAGCTCTCTGATGGGGTCACCACAGCCGTTCTCGAGCAGTACGCAGATTTTGTTTCTTCTCTCTTGCATTTTGCATGTGTCTGTGTTTGCTCTCATGATTTTCTGTCTTCAGTTCTGCCGCGGATGGGGCTGCAGAGGTGGCAGTGATGCTCTGCCAATTTATACCCACTGAGGGCTGAGCCCTTTATTTTGCCGAGCGGGATTGATTATTTCATATGCTGCATTTTTGAGTGTGACTTCCATTCTTGTCGTACGTAACACAGATAATGGGATCTTCACTACTGTCTGGGAGAGCAGTCTTTGTAGCTTGGCTGTGAGCAACAGCTTGGGTTCGGTTTTCTGGTTGATTAGCTTTTGTTTTTCCCAGTTGATGTTCTTCTTTTGTTACGAGTGCCACCTGTAATAATATCTTTCCTTTTTTAGAGGCATTGTGTTCAGCCATGGGCTGGGAGCTGCTCAAAGGAGCCACTGCTCTTTCTCTTCCCATCTCGGGAAGGGCAGTGGAAAGCAGCCGTACCCACAGAGGGTGCTCAGCATCCCTGCCGGCACTGAACGGGGAGCAGGCAGCTCCTGCGCCCTTCCCCGGGCTGAGCGGGGATCCCCCCTCGCGCTCAGCTGGATCCCTTCCCAAAAGGAGGAGAGCCCAAGCGGCGGCCCCTCGGTTGAGGGCTCCAGAAGTGGAGCTTCTTACTAGCTCTGACAGCTCTGAGTTTCGACCAGCCGTGTGGGCGCATCTCTCATTTCTCTCTGCCTTTGGGCCGAGCATGCTTTGTAGTTGCTTGTGTCAGGAGATTGCCTACCCCTCAGGAACCTTTCAGGCTCTTCACCAGATGTCTTACCATTATTTTTTGTTTGATGTTGTAGAATGTGTTTCCATGTTGTATTTGATGTTTCAGGAAAAACATCTAGAGAAAGAAAAATAAAGCAAAGTAGTGAGATGGCAAATAGAGGCAGAGAAGTACGGCATGGCTTGTCCAGACAGTCAGTTGAATCGAGGGTGGGTGTCATGGTACTTGAATCACTGTTGCCTGGTGGCCTGGCTAAGTAGGATTTTGCTTTGTGCTTGAGAGTAAGTGCTGTCTGAGATTGTTTTCCGTTCTTGATTTTTGCATCGTTGTTCCCGTTTTACTCCCAGTTTACAAATTAGTTTTATATTGATAGTAATTGTGGTTTTCATATTGTTCTTGTTTGTAGTATTGTGAATGTGTATTATGGCGCCTAATCTTCCAGGAATGAGACAAGACAACATAAACAGGGCTCACAACTGAAATCACATGCAATTGAGATTGATCCTTTCCCCCCCAGAAAATAAGAACTTAAACTTCTCAAAAATGTTTACATGAAGATAGACAAAAATACCTTATGGAAAAACCAAATCACATAAACGAAACATTATATTTCATTCTCCTGTGATGCTAAATTTTCAAAGCCTTTCCCCCTTCCCCTGAAAGCATTTTCTCATGTGTTTGTTGTGCTCTGTTGTTGAAAATCTACCCTGGGAACATGCAGCACCCTTTTATTAAGTTGCCAAATGATTTTAGCAATCTTATTTTCCACATCTGGTTTTTAAACCTCTTTGAAAAGCAGCCAGGCCTATGAAAAGAAGTCATGAATTGCAAATGTATGTGTCTCTGAAAGTTACCTCACATTTTTAAACCTAGCACTGCTGCTCTGGCGCAGTGCAAACAATGACTCCACTGAGTTGTTCTGGCAGCAGCCCGATGCTGGTGGATGACTGTGCACAGCTGCGGAGTCCTGCGCTGTGCCACCAGACATGGCTCAGGTAGGAAAATCACTGCGAAGGGCATCTCTGGTTAAGTGCCCATGTGCTAGAGTAGCCTTGTAGACTTGTTGCTTTTAGCATCTAGTTCTCCTGCATCTTCTCTTCTCTCCCTGGTCTTCTCAGGGAAGCTTTTCAACTGCTTTTCCTTCTGATGCTTGGTTTACAAATGTTAAATATTTAAAGTACCAGCTCAACAATATTTTCAAGTATGTGTCCTTCATGTCCAACAAACTCATTTTCTTTCCGTGTCATGAGAAGATAAGATGATGGCCAGTCAGCCCCTGTAACACAGCAGGAGAAGACATGTACGGCCACAAGCCCTCTCTGCCACCATGGAGGGGCAAAGGAACAAGATGTAGGACCTGAAAAACCAGAACTTCAGCTGCAGTGGCATACTGACCACCTCCTGCTGCCTGCCCAGGGTCCTGTTCAGAGCTCAGACAAGTGCAAGCGTCCCTCCTTGCAGAGCTGAGTGCTGTACCTGTTTGTATGTTAGGACAAAGAAATTGTTTCTCCGCTCGCTGTGGTCTGTTGTGGAATATAAAGCTGTGCTGTGGCTGGTAGATGATTTGTTAAGCTGCAACCATAAGAACCAAAACTCTTTTAAGGTCTGAAAGAAGTTTTGACCTATTTATTACTGTACAGAGGTTACTAGTACTGTACAATTAGTAGTAGCATGTACATTAGCAATTAAAAAGTCAGGGAAGTGTAGTCATGAACAATAGACCATCTGTTTGACAGAAATAACTATTAAGATCAGTACGAATTTAGATGCTTCTTTGCTACTTAAACCGCTCTAATGACTAACGTTCTTGTGATAGAATTGCCTCGTTAGCTAATGAAAATTCTTTGGGAAACCCCCAAGAAGAACACTTGTGAAGTACTAGGCAAAAATTAAATATTGGTTATTTTTAATGCATCAAATTAAACTTAATCATACTCTAGGAAATACATAATGTTTCCCAGAAATAATTGAAATCCCACTGCTGGTTTCTGAACAAGGTGATTTCATACAAAATGAGTTGCAGTACAATAGATGCTACCGCTAACTTATAATTTGTGAAATTCAAAAAGCGTTAGCATATCATTTAGATAATGAAACCTTTATACCCATCTAGATTTGTAAGTACCAACTTGAGCGAAGGAAATGTTATTTCAGTGCTATTATATTAAATTATATACATTTGCTGGGGGGGGTTAGATGGCTGTATGTTTAATTTACAAGCTTTTCATTCCAAGCTTTTCATTTATTCTTAGCAATTTAGGAAACCATAGTTTTAAAAACTACTGATAGTAGTGTTAAAATCAAGTGCATATTCACAATGCTGACCAAAGTCTAAATGATCAAAGTAGTCAATAAATATGAATCATTTCCTAGACACTTTTAATAACTATTTTTTCTGAATATTTTAATTGCATGTTCCTCTTATGAACCACCATCACTCTCTCCCTCTTCCCCATTTAAAACGGAACCATTTGATTTAGGAGCAGCAGCCAAATATCTCACTGCAAGTGAAGGGAAGAGGGAGGAGTGAAGCAAACACGGGTCTCTGGCTGTGGCAGTGCTGGCGAGAGGTACGTCAGTCCAGCCCCCGACACGTAGTCTTTCATGGAAAGCTAAACTGTTGGTACTATTCAGCTTCACCATCTGTCGTGAGGACTTTTTGCTTGGGAGTCGCCACAGAGCAGCTTCATGGTGTGACTCGCCCATCCTGTGCCAGGAAGGGTCTGGGAGGTGCTGCCCAGATGTTGCAGAGGGGACACATCTGGCTCCCGGAGGCCACGGCAGTGGGACTGTGGGGCTCACGGCCGCCGAGGAGCCTTCGCGGGGCACACGCGTGTCTGGTGCTGCCATCTGCCCTCTCCTAGCAGCCAGCCGTCTCCCTGTCCTGCCATGTGGCCCGAGGCGTGGGGTCTCACATGCTCAGTAAATACAGGATTGCTAAGGGTGGTTGACACCGTTTTCATCAGTTGGTTTCAGCACGATGGGATAGTCTTACAGGCAGCTTTGGAAAGGATCTGTGAAAGATGGTACATTTCCATATATTGTGTGTGTAAGTCTATGCTTGGAAAGTATTAGGAGCTCAGAACCAAAAAAAAAAAAAAAAAAATTAAAACTGAAAAACACTGTTCTGTATTTAAAAGCCTTCATGGTATTTACACTGAGCTGGGAGTGTCTTCTTGCTACTTCCATTTAAGAGTACCCCTTAGCATAAGTAAGGCAGGCTGCAAAAGCTTCACTCCTGGTGTTGGTACGTGCATGAGGAAGAGTCGGAGCTGGGTTTGCAGGAGAGGTGGTTGGAAAAACCCTCTTTCTGCTGGTCAGCTGGCAGTAGAGCACATGCTATGCCAAGTCACTGGCACTAAATATAAAGCACCTCTTTTACAGTGCATTTTCTGAGAAACAGTGTCTGTCTGCAGCAGCTGAGAACGTGGCCCTGTAGATTTGATTTTTGGAGCCTGAGTGTTTCCTCCCCTCGTCAGAGAAATCTCTCCCTAGTGACAGTTTTAAAAGACTGCTGAGCTGTTCCCATCTGCTTTGTGGGATTTATTAAGATGCGTTTTGGGGCTGTTTGGTTTTTCCAAGCATTAGCTCTAAAGTTTTCTAGGTTCTGGCTTTTTTTTTTTTTTCCTCTCTCCTTTCAGGTAGGTTTGTGTGTCCCGCTACCTGCAGAACGAGGTGCTTTAATGTATTCGTGCAGTTGTTTTTTGCTGCTGGAGGGTCTGCAGTTGATACCAGCAGAGAACGGGCTGGTCAAGCACAGCTATAAGGAAGGGCTGTCCTGATGCGTGAACTGGAATGAGAGCTCGCAGGAGAGGTAGCCCAGGACCTCACAACCGCATCTCTGTGTTACAGCTGTTTAAAAACATTTTACCTAAGCTCTTGAGCTGTCAGTTAGCTGCATTAAGCTGGAGAGAAAGGCCAAACAGAGCCAGCAGGACACAGGAGGGGCAGGACCACGGTGCTGGGTGCTGCTCTGGTCCCGCTCAGTGCCACAGGCAGCTGGGGCTGGGCGGCTCTCCCTGGGCCAAGCCAACAGCACGGACGGGGCAGACCTGCCTGACCCGGCACTAGTTCTGTAGGCTGCAAACTCAGTTTCATGTCTTAACATGGGAAAAACATGGTAACTTCTAAAAGCAAGTCCAGAGGACCTGCTTTAAAGCCACAGAGATCTGCTTTGGAGTATTACCCTGTATTACCCCTTTGTTTTGCATCTGGAGACATCTGGAGATGTCTCAGATGCCCAAGGCAGGTACCAGCAGTTTCCCTGCTTAGCAGCACCATGACGTGAGATGTTTTGCACAGCCGTTCGCACAGTATTACCTTGCTGAATTTCATTCTTAGTCCATGTTATGAAATCTTAGGCAAATTGTTAGGTTTTTTTATCTCAGTTTTCCCTTCTATAACTTGTTGAGTGTTTTCTGTAACTTGGATGCTTAAATATCCTGGTGATAGATGCCTAAGGAAAACAAAGCAAAACAAAGGGTACAGAAGTTACAGTCTGCAGTACTGTTTGTAAAGCATTGGGAGATTCTCACAAGCAAGTGTGAAGCATTTGCAGCAGATTTTGTTTGATTGTAAGCAAGCTGTTTATGGCGGAGTGTATTTTTATGGAGTTGCTGCATTGTTTGGTTGTTGAAAATAGTTTCTGAAAGCAGGGCTGAGGCTTGTAGGGTGGTAGAAAATTTTCAACCTAGGGAAGGAAGGAGGCAAGTTTCAGCAGTGCTCCACCGCCCGACTCCTTTGGCTTTTGAAGTGACTGGCCAGTATTCAGGGTCCTACTGTCACTGCAGACTGGTTCTAGGAAACGGAAAATGTTTTTGAAATTCCTGCCCTAATTTAACGGGGTTTGTGCTTGTTGAATATCATCGAATGTGAATAGTGTTAGTGTGTGCTCCAGCAGAGCTAAGAGTTCAAGATTTCCCCCAAATCAAGAAACTTTGAAGAATTAATGCAATAAATTTTCTTGCTGTTTTAGTACCAAAACTGGATGCCATCCCTATACCTGCCTGTATTTTGGTGCTGTCTTTGTTGTCCAGTGCCAGTAAGAACCCAGCTTGCAGGTCTCATGGCACTTCAGAATCTGCTTGAGCAGAGAACGGACTAAAAAAAGAAAAGGAGCTATGGATACCATACCTTTCCATAATCCTCATGAATTGCCAATTAGAGCACAGTTACTTGTGTCATTATCATTGATGTGCTGTCAGCATTTTTTTAAATCATCCCCCTTTCTAAGGAGGCATTTCCTTCTTTATAACAGCTCAAGTAATTTTGAAACTTAGCGCAAAAAATCCACAGCACTTAGTTTGAGGCCATTTATTTTTATTTTATTTGGGGGACCATAAGGTGGTCAAGAGATTGAATCGTTAAAGCAAACAGAGTGCAGAGATATCTCAGGAAAGAATTTCCCATTCCTGTAATTTCACGCTTCCAAGGGAAAAGGAGTGATTTGCAGGGATTTTACACTTTCCTTTTCATACTCAAAGTTAATACATTGCACTATTATACTCAAAGTTAATGCATTGCACTGTTCCACAATGGGTCATCAGTGCTCAGTGCCTCATGGAGAGGGGAAATGTTGGGAAACAAATGTGGAGAGACAAAGTCATTTGTCCAAAGATGCACAGTGGGTTTGAGAGAGCTCCTGGTCTATAACGCAGGCCATGAACCCATGTGTTGTGTTTTATCTGTCAGAGCTGCGTAGACTCAGCTGTGAGCCCTGGGCTTTGTCCATCCCCTTCTCCTTGTTTTTTTCCTCCACAGCTGCCAATGACCTGGTGCTTGAAGCCAAAATCTGGCTGCTGGTGCTGCTAGGGTGGTAGAAGAAGGAGCTGGGGACTGGAAACTACAGACGGGAAGAGAGAGCGTGGAGATGCCACATGGGCAGACCCACACATGGCTCATGTCCTTGTGGCTGTGGGGCTGGACCATCCTCTGCTGTGTACAGATGTTTGGGAGGACTTTTCGTCCTGACTTGTCTATTTGGTTTTTGTTTTGGTTTGGGTTTTTTTTGGGTGGGGGTGGGAGAACGAATTGGGGAATAAAACTGCCTCCAAAACAAGACTCCTGCAGAGCACAGTGAGTACATCCAGGCTGTCTGGGCAGGGCACCGCTGCTAACTGCTTTCAAAGAATGGTATTTTACTTGCTTTTGAACCACCTCTATAGTTGGTCATAAAACGTTTTTGACCTTATGTCAAAAATCCACCTACCGAGCTTCCACCGCTCTCAGAGCAACGGGCTATAATAATGAAAGAGGAGGAACTTTAAAAAGGTCTTGAAAGGTTTTTATGAAATGCATTATGGTGGATTGTTTGAAGCTGTTAGAACTGATCTTTAATAGCTACACCCTTTAAAAGCTCCTGAAACCCATTCATGTTTACAAGATGAGACATGATTTTCAAAGGTCTTTTTTTCTTCTTCTTCCTCAGTTTAGTTACTGTATTAATGGCCATGGTTCCTGTGGGGAGATGAGCATTGCTGAGGTCAATAATATGTCTTAAATGTGAACTGTCAGGATAATCATCTGTGCTGCAATTCACCTTGACGCAGAGGGAGTGTGCAAAGCCCTCACTTGCTGCATATGCCTTCATTAGGGTAATACAGTGCAAATACCCTAATTTCTTTAGGTACAGTGCAAAGGGCCTGGAGTGGGCTGGGGAGGGATCACTCTGCTAGGTTAGAGTCAGGTGGGAGACTGAGGCTTTTGGATAAACTACAAGATAGTGTTACTAAGAGAAATAATTAAGATCTCTGCAAATGGGATATCTTAGAGCCTTATCGCAGCTTTGGGCTGCGTTTGCAAGGAGAATAAAGGAAGAAATTTGTTTCAGTTTAGGTTCATTTAGTAAAACTTTGTGGAAAAATAAATCATCCTTTCCTACATAAAGTTTTAAGTATTTTTCCAATATTAACTGAAGATTGCTCATGTAGCTTGCTGGTGCAAACAGGCCAGTGTGAAGTGGGTTCCCTAAACTGTAGGAAAATTACTGAAAGTAAAATATATACTATTTTAAAAATTCATTACAACTTTCATATGAGATTTAAAAAACCCTTCAATAATCTTAAACTTTTGGCTTCAGCTATTTGACAGACTCAGTTGAGTGCATTTTTAAGCAAGTATTTTGCATGTTTGTCTTGCTGTCATCGTTTGCAAATGAGTAGTTGGAATCTGTTTTGTGTTATCAGTGATTCATGAAATTTGCAGTACCCTTAGATAGGACAGACAGCTGGTAAGAAGGTAGGATGTGGAACCCATATTGCAAGGGGAAGGCTAATTAGTTTTAATTAAAGGTGCGCACAAATCACGGACTTCAGGTCACAATCTAACAACCTCCCCAGGGTTTATGTGGCTTTTTCATTAAAATTAAGTTTCAGTAAGGCAAAACTGATTTTGCCAAGAAATCTGGTAGGTAGTCTTATCTGTCGCTCCTCAAGCAAAATTCTCATTAGCTTTACTGTCATGACCATGCAGTCTGTAGTTTATACAACTAAAAACCTGTAAATATTATTTGCTTTAAATTATTGTCCTACATCTAGTAACTTTGACACTAGGAATAACTGACTTGAGATGACTAGAGAGCAAGTATTTATTATTCTCCATAATACAAAACCTGGAAGGCACTTGATGAGGACTGAGACAACAGACTTAAAATAAATGAAAGCAGTATGTTTTAGACAAGACACGAAATTAAATTGTGTAACTCATTGCCACTGTGTGTTATGAAGACCAGATGTATAGAGGGGTTAAAAATTCATTGGCTAAGTTAATGGAGGATAGGTCTGTCAAAGTCTGTTAAACACGGTACTCTGAGTCCAGCTCCCACTTCAGGGAGTCCCAGGCTACTTATTTCTGAAATTGAGAAGACCGCATCAATCTTTGTCCCACCCACTCCTGGTCCCTGGCAGAGCAAGGTCCTGAGCAAGGGGGACCTGGGAGTCAGCACCACGTTCCTTCTGCGGGGTGGCCGAGTACTGCAGAGCTCAATTCACGGGTGTAAAAGGTTATCGTATAAATTCAGATGGTTTCTTCACCAGACCTCTTACCGGAGCCAGCTGTGAGCAGCCAGCTGGGTGCCCGCAGGGGGTTTGTTCGCCGGGCTGGCGGTGTGAACACAGCTCCTCGCTTCGGGGGGATGATTGGGAGGAAGTGTTTCATTTTGAACTGACGTTGTGAAATGATATATTCGGCTTCAGCTGAGACAGTAGGCATTTTTTAATTTCCACATGTCCTTACTAATGTTTTTCAAAGGTTTTCACTTGCGGAAAATGTTGACATGCTGGGAAGAATGATTTTTGGACAGTGTATTACTTAAAATGTGTATTCTGGAATAATTAGCTTATATAGTTGTAGGAACTTACCTCTCTGAACAAACCCAAATAATCTGATCATTTATTGGTGAAGAATAATTTGACAAGCTGTCACAAGGATTTCAGCTTTTTTAGATGTCTTCTATTTTGGTTGCTTCTGTCAAGAGGATTTTTTTTTTTTGTTAACATGAGAAAAATTCAGTTCAATGGGACAGATTTCCTTCCAGAAGATAATTTTGAGTGTTTAGTTAGATGTAGTGGTTTTCCTCCAGCTGTCACTGCTTTCTTGTTCCTACACTCTTGAGAAAAGATTTTAAAAATAATTAAGTGTGAGTGCATCTGTACCAGCCTTTCCTAGCAAGAGCTTTTGTTTATTTAAATTTGGCAGCTCCTCGTGTTTGTACCGCAGACTCTGCACTAGGTTGTGCTCCACGGGTCACGGACTGGAAGATTATTATTCAGTCCTCACCCTTGGAGCATGTCTTGGGGAGGCAAAGAGGAGGGCTGATAATTAGAGATAGACCGCAAAGTCTTCAGTGCCTCATATGGGATTGTCAGTTGGGTAGTGTGAACTATCTCCTCAGCTGCTTTGGAGATATAAAGATAAATCCTGACCTGGTGTCCGACAGCAAGACCATGGGGAAGTCACCCATGGCCCTGATGTAGATAAGGGATTTAGGCTGAAAATTCACACATGGGGAACCTGCTCCTTGGGGTAGCTGTTCACTATTGAGGTGTGGTGTCTCATACCAAAAATACCTCTGATGGAGGTTTCCATGGGCATGGAGCTGTAAGGCAACAGGGAGAAGAATCTACAGTGGTGAAGCCAGGGGCTTAGTATTGAGGTGATTTCCTCAGTATTTCCTGATTTGGAAAACAGAAATCAAAGGGCAAAAAATATAGAAATTTCAGTAGCAGTATTGTTAGTTGAGAAGAATTGCTTCCTTTAAATTCCCAGGAACCGTTTTTTCTACCCTTTTTCCCTCTCTGTGATGGGACTTCGCTACCGTTCCCCCCAGAGCTCTAAAGCCTCCTGGGGGACATGTGGGTGGTGGCACATCTGCTCTCTGTCACCATCCCCTTGCAGCCCCCAGCCAATGCTGACCCCTGAGCTGCATTGCAACTCTCTGCCGTGCTTTGGCTTTCCTGGGGCCGTCCACGTAGATGGGCAGAGGTGTTGGATGGGGGCTGCTGGGGGCTGGCGATGCACCTGAGGGTCTGCCTGCCTCCCGGCTGGTCCCTGCACGCCTGCCCCAGGGGCTGCTTGCAGGAGCTCTGCCTAACGCGTTCCAGTTGAGCTGAGATGCGTGAGCTTGGAGTATTTAAATGATTGACTTCTGCAAATTTTCCTGGAGGGAGGCAGCGGGAGCACCCCTCGCCTTGCTATATCCCACAGCAGTCAAAGCTGGTACATGTACCAGGGACTCGGCAAGCTGCTCGGAGCAATGGATTTTCCCTGCAGCTCTCTGCAGGCACTTCGCTGCAGGAATTTGGCCGCCCCTTTCCTTCCCCCTGTCAGGAAGGGACTGGCTCTTTGGGGCAAGGACTGGAAGGAGCAGGGAGGGCACAGTGCTCGTTGGCATCGCCGTAACATCTGGGGCGCATGCAGGTTTTGTACCGTGAAAGAGCAGTGTGTTTCCCCCATTCAGCAACAGAAGAATATTTTCCTCTTGGTGCTTTTGGCACTGTTTGACTTGGCGTTTGTGAGCCGATGGCCCGCTGTGCAGAGCGCTTTGGGAATTACGCAGGCGTGGACAATTAGTCTTTTAAAAGGTCTGCTGCTTGGCAATGTGCCAGTGAAGCCAGCGTAGCCCCACTACATAATATCAATTTTTAATGATGATAACTTTGCTAAATTCAGCCCTTGATAAATCTAAGAGTTGGGTTTTCAAAGTTTAAAATCAAACATAACCCAATTACTTCAGTATTTGATTAAACTGAACTGCCACTTTGGTAAAGTGTTTAAATAAATCAGTATTAATATACTTTTCTACAGTAAATAAAGTTACGTCTGTATAGTTCAAATATCAATATTCACATGGAGCTCTTGGAAATGAAGCACTGGCAGTTTGCACAGAAAATGTATTAACTTAAGGAAATAAATATTTTATTGATCCTTAAAGGCTGAGATTATAATCTTAGTGGTGGTGATTAAAAGCACTATTTTTGGAACGGTGAAACAAGTATTTGTAAATACATTGTAGAAAGGCCATTATATTTTATTCTATTAACTCTGAAGACCACCTGCTCGAGTACTGATCGACTTTGGAAGGTGATGTCAAATGGACTTTTTGGAGGCTGCAGCGCTTACGGATACACGCTCCGCTGGCATTAGCTGCCGGGTGGCACTGCCAGGAGACACCTACCTTTAAAGTCAGTTTGCAAACGCAGAAGAGCTCTTCACCCGATGAGGCCGCCTGGCTTTAGTGCTTGCAGCACTCTTCCCTGCTCGCTTGCAAAGATGCCCCTTCTCCCGTGGGGCCTCATCCAGAGCCCTCCTACCCCAGCGGGAACCTGCTCACTGGCTGGGACAGCTTTGAAATGCATCTTTGTAAGAGAGCACTGAGCACCAGGGCCTTAATATGCAGTTGAGCATGCTCTCGCGCACAGGAATAGTTTCAAGGTGTGAGAATTGGGGGCTGCTGAGTCCCTCTTAGCCCCCTGCAAAGTATTTGAAACCTGCTCTGCCAGGAGCTATTGCCAGCCAGAGATGGCCCAAGGCCCGTGCAGTTTGACCTTCGGTGCCTGCGGAGTATGAAAGGGTACAACCGGCTGAACTCTGCGTTACGATTTCCGAGCTGTCAGTAGCTCACAAGATGAGTTGCTTTCAGTTGCTCATCTCCCAGCTTGTTTCAACAAGTCTTACTAAAGACACGATCTTCTTGTCAAGCAAATTATAGGCCTTCTAGAACTGGTGCGCAAGGCCAATCTGCCCATTCTTGTAGATGATTTTGTGTTTCCAGGCTTGTAAAATTGGGGAAATGAGATCCCTAGTTCCACATCTTCGTTTTTCAGTCTTGGTAAGCCTGAAGAAATAGGCTTTGCTTACTAACTTCAGCTTGGCTCAGGAATACAGCCATCTGCTAAAATAGACAACATAAAGACATTACCCCAAAATGTGAAAGCTATCACTGTTTTTGGATCTCTGTCTTGGAGCCCTTATCTTTATTGTTTCAGTGCATGTACGTATTCCCAGGAGGTTTATTTTGTGCTCCCAGGAGCGGCTTCCTACCATCCAGAGGTTCTGGGTGTGTTGTGTTTGTTTGGGGCTGCAAAAGTCAGTTCTGAAATCCTCAGCTTTCAACCTATACCTGTTTCGAGCTGCTTGACCTAGTGTAATCCATATCCAGCATACCGTGGTGCTCTGTCCTCTTTTAATTGTGTCTGAGGTTTCCCACTGAAGTGGGGAAAAACAACCATCTACTGAAGCTGGACATGCTTCCCTGTAGATGCCCATTGAAGGGCCATCTTCATCTCAGGATGCCATCAGAACATTCTCTAAAAAAAGACAAAATGTTTGAGAATATCAAGAGAGATACTCGATGAGCGCACTAATTAGAGTTGACAAATAAAAATTACAATTAAGTGAAACTGCACAAATAAAAAAAATGCATCTTTTCTCTTTACCTTTTTTCAGATGATGAAAAAAGCATTTCTGAGAGTGGGAGTTTGAGTGACTAATGTGTTGTTACATTCAGTTAAATCAACTCAAGAGTGAAAACTTCTTGTTGCTTTTCAGAACATTCAATATTTTAACATTAATTTATTGTGAAAGAACAGAAGAGTCTCAGCTCTTTTCTTATGTAGATTTTTATGCTTAATGCCTGTTTTTAAGGCACTTTTTCCCTACTGGTTTATACTATTTCCTTTACTTCCTTGGGCAATCAGGGGTAGTAATGCCAGGTGAGTTTTCTTACCTGGCCTCCTATGCCATGTGCAAGTAGGAATAGGAACGAGAGGCTTTTTACCCTAAAAACCTTTTCACTCCTGCTATTAACTTTGCAGGAGAGAGCAAAAAGACCCAGAAGACTAGAGCATGGGACTGCTTGGTTCCCAGATGTGTCATTGAAAGGATCTCCTGAAGAAGTATGTAACTTGCCTTTTTGTGGTTAATTTAGGAAAATTCAGCATCTGAAGTTTCTATGAGACTTCCCTTATCTAGTAGCAGGGGACCTGGAGACATGTCTGGTTTGGAGACTAGTGAGATCACCTGTATGTGCTGTTTTCCTATCTTATTTCATTCTCTGCATCTCTTCTTTTTCTTTTCCCCATCCTCGCATGTGCCTATTCTGAAGGTCTCTATGATAAGTTTAAATCTCATCCTGCTAGAGGAACATGGTCATGCATTCAGTTTCCCAGCTGTGTAGCATCTTGCAAAATAGCTCATAATAAAAATAGTAGTTCTGTTTTGCTGGCTTCCATTCCCTGCCTGATCAGTCAGCCACCTGAAGCTCCTGTTCTTCTTCTACCATGGCTCACAATCAGTTAAATTCAGGGAAGAATTTTTAAATGACATACACAGCCCTGCAAGGCCAAGGCGTGGAGACAAATGTGAAGTCTCTGTCTGTCGGGGGGAAGGTACAAGGTGGAATTAAATCAATTCAGATGAAGGCACTGATGTGTAGAAGTAAGTTTCAGTATAAGACCGACCATGGTGAGTGATGGCCTGTCAGATTTCAGAATGGAAACTACATATACATATATATATATATATATATATATATATATATAAAAAGACAGAGGACCATGTGGACAGTATATTTGGCTAATTACTGCAAATACTTAAAAATACAGTCCTGGCCGTGCTGTCTGCACTGGGGGGGTCTGGTAAGCAAGAGAAAAGATCTTTCTCTGCTGTCAGGCAGAGATTTATATCTTTCATAACTAAATACAATAGATGTACGATTTTGTTCCCTGAAGAGCAATGTAAATGTGGCTGTGTTTCACAGCTTTCCTACTCAATGTATTATCAAGGCATTGTTCATTTTCATCTATGGCAGAAATCAGTAGTATCTTTTCAAAAGGAGCTCATCAGTGTTTATACCAAGGAGTAGATCTCCTCTCCACTGCACTGAGGCATACATTGGCTTTAGCAGTTAAACTTGAGGTTTTGAATCTGACTTTAATGTTACATGTACAGATATAAGAGTTCTTTGTGTTTCACAATTTTTTTCAGGGCTAAAGCAGATCAACACAGGATTTGAGCCAAAGCTCATTACGGTCAATGTAAGTTTTGTCCAGTTGATTTCTAAACAATGATTCTGTTCATGTAGCAAGGGCTTTATTCAGGAAAAAAATAATCAAATAACATTCTGTAATCTGCAGAAGTGGAAGGTCCTGTTACTTTAGTAACATTAGCCCCATTGCTAATTAGTATTTGCTGCCTTCCCAGGCTGCGATCAAGTAATGAGAATAACCAGTGTTAGGTGTTTTTTTTCTGTTTCTTTGCTATGGCATAAAACAAAAAAAGGAACAGG
Source organism: Haliaeetus albicilla (assembly GCF_947461875.1). Lineage (NCBI taxonomy): Eukaryota > Metazoa > Chordata > Aves > Accipitriformes > Accipitridae > Haliaeetus > Haliaeetus albicilla. Next base: position 8,293,229 of record NC_091505.1, read on the forward strand.
GAGAATATTGCTATTATGATCATGCTTTTTATCTAATTAAGAGATCAATGCCAGATAATTGTTTTGATAGGGTTAGAAATATGAAGCATTGCATACTTACTGTGCTTATCAATCTGGTGCTCTGTATGCTCCCAGGATTAATAATAATATAATCAATACCCTTCACGAGTGATCCTGCTCTGATGAAACCACACTGAAATACTGAAGTCTTGCTTCAGTGTATTCACTAAATCAAATGTAACGTGGCATCTATGCCGATGTGATGTCCTGCGTGAAGGATTCTCTGCTGTGGTTAATTTGCAAAGTTCAAATTAAAAGTTCTTTCAAATATATTCTTTAGGTTAATGGAAGACTATGTTTTAGATCACAAGCTATGTGAAATGATTTAGAGATGAAAAAAGTATGAATGTTTGCTTTTCTTGAAATGGACCAAAAGTTAATGGGGAGTAACTATCAGCTGGGATATTCTGCAGAGATCTGTGCTTACCCTGCCACTCTTGTTTCTCAGTGAAAGTAAAATAAAAAATTCTTCTGATTAAGTTTGTAGAAGGATTAGATGTTGGCTAAGTGGTAAATAATGATTGATGTGAGGTCAGTCAACGTGGTAAACTGGATTCATTTCTTTTAAACTAGTTTGGAGAGCAGGCAATGCATCTAGGAGTGAGAATGTAGCTTGTGCTTAACTGGATGGAGAGCTGTGTCTGGAGAGCAGTGGCTCTGAACAGGGTGTAGAGTTCACGTTGGAGAACCTATTAAACATGATCCCAAGATGTAGAGCTGTGGTTAAGAGGAATAGCATGAATATGTAAGCACTGAAATACCAAGCGGGGAGAGGCAGCTTGGTCGCTGTATATAGTACTAGCAGTTCCTGCAATACATCCCATTGTGGTGGTTGAAAAGAACTGGGAAGAATTATGAAAATAATTTCAAATGAATAAAGCTGCCTTGTAAAGGATTATTAAAGGATCTTGATGTATTTATCTGGTACAAGGAAATAAAAAAAAAACAAAACTAGAGGTATCTTGATCAGCGTATGTATTTATTTATTTGAGGAGATATTATCTGATTATTTGAAAATTACTAGTAGACCTGAATCTGGTCCTTGAAAAGTCTACTAGAAAGCACTTTGCTCTTTTACTACATCAACAATTTTCCACCCATCCTGTCACATAAGAATTGTATTGAATTAGTGTTAGTTGTCACCAGTAGGGTATGAAAGATTGATCATATTAGAGACTGTCACACTGTATTAGCCAAAATTAATACTGAAAGAATATGATAAAAAAAGTATCAGTGTTTCAAATGCTGGATCTTATTAGCACGGGAAGCTTTCTCTATCATATAAAGCCAGTGTTTTCTCCCTCAGTCCTGCTTGTTGATGTGAGATGAAATGCCATGCTCCATTTACACAGGATGCTAATGCTCTGCAGAAAGGAGTCCACCAGAGGAGCTCAAGTGACAGTGGGGCTTCGGAGCCTGCTCAGGGTTTGGACCGCTGTTCGCCTTAACTTTATAAGGTGCAAGGTAGCAATGTAGTTATCATTTACAGCTCCTGACATGTCAGTTTACAGCCTGACTTGTTAACGTAGGGCAGCACCAATTTTTTTCATACTGTAGCGGAATGTAGCTTGCAGAGGTTCAGCAAATGTCACATGGGGAGTAAAGCAGAGCAGGGGGGACGGCTGGGAATAACGAAAGCCTTCACCCATCCTGGGGTAATATAAGCCAGAGCTGAATTGCACTCAGAAAAATGCTTGTGGTTACGTAGCATACCTGACGTTTCACCCCACTTTTTTAAAAGCTAGCCAGTGTGACCTGCTTGTAGAAGGGAAAGCACAACTTCAAATGAAGTTGCCACCACTTGGCTGGCTGAGGATGGCAGCTCCTGGCTGCAGCCAGCTGCCTGGCACTGGGCAACGTGAGTCAGTGTTCCTGTGTATTTTAGACAGAGAAATCTCTTGCCTTTTTGGATGAAATTAATTAGGTTTTTTTCCTATAAACTTGCATTAGATTTTGTGGTAATGACATGGTATTATGCTGTGTTAGCTGCACAGCAAAATATCCTCTCCTGTACCTGATGCACAGTTATTGTTTTAAAGCTATCAATGTTAATGCAGTGACCTGAAATCTTGTTCATTTTTAGCTCAGAAGCTCTTTTCTCTGACATGCTTTGCATTAATGAAACACATTTCAAAGCTGGACAAAAAGCTGAAAAGAAAAGTTTGAAATTAATTGCGAGGGGGGGCGGAAAAAGCCCTTAAAACCCAAAGCAGAAAGATTTCTAAGCAAAAATTGGTTTCAGGCGAAGTGGAAAAGAATTTGCAAGCTTCTTAATCTGCCGCGTGGATGCTCCTGTGAGCTGATTGCCGAGATCGGGGACTGGGATCTTTGGTTTCCCCCATTGGGGAGCAGGTAGCTCCCCAACTTTCCCTCAGCTGCCCCGCGTGGCTCTGCGTGAGCCGAGCCCCTGGCTGCCCTGCTCCTGCTCCAGCTCTGCCTCTGGTCCTACAGGAAACCTGTTATCACAGGGTTTTTTGGTTTGTTTTGCTTTTTCCTGGAGGAAACGGTGATTTTGAAAAAAGGTGATTTCTTTTAGAATGCCGCGGTGAGGAAAGCTCCCGGCCAGCTCCCGCTGTGCCGTGTTACCCACAGTGAACCTGTGGAAAGGACTGTGGGACGGAGGGTCCTTTCCACCCACGGGCGTGCAGCGCTGCGGTGAGGGGATGCACTTGTCTGAAGTGACGATCTGAAAAGAGACTTGAAAAAATACTGTTTCCAGGAGCTTTCTAAATAGTTTCTTAGTACAGGTCTCGATGTAGTTCGTTTGAGGTCAGGCTGTCTGTCAGAGACCGAGATCTCTTTCTGGTCTGCAAAGCATTTGTCTGTCTTTCAATTCAGCTGGTTTCCAAGAGCTGCAGAGAAGATTCGCTGTGTGCCTTGCTGTGGCTTGGAGGGGGACGGGCGGCTGCATTGCTCGCTGCCCTTGGAAGTCAGCAGCTCTGAACTCTGCTAAAAAGGGATCAGAAACAAAAAGAGGCATCAGTGCATCTTGTAAGGGGAGAACGATTTACGTACAAAAAGCATAATTCCTGTAGACATCACAAGAGCTCTGTTGCCTGCTTCTTACCTTTGACTAGTCTGAAAATCAAACAGCGAAGGGAGTTGGATTTCTGTGCCCTATTTCTGATTAGAGTGGGTGATACGGTAGGAGTCTGGTTATACTTCAACAACACCCAATTAAGATGAATAAAGGTATTCCACAACCTAATTCAGCGTTTTTGTGGCTGGGGCCCTGCAGGCTCTTGAATATGCTTGGACTGCAGTTTGGATTGAGTATCTGTTTAAAGTTTACTACTTGTAACACTTTGATCACTGATAAAATAAGTACCTAGGTTAATTCAGTGTATTGATATATCAGCCTTCTGTGCAAGCATCTACCTACTGGACTGGCTGCCTCCTCTGCTTAAACCATTATGGACTGAGGCCAGATCCTGTGTTTGTGCAGCCTGACCTGTGTAAGGTGACGTGAAGCCAGTATGGTTTAAAAGGATCATACCTGCCATGTGCAGGCCTTGTTGGATCTTTCAAAATGTAAAGTGACATGAAAATTGTCAGCTGTTTTATGATTGTGTAACTGCTGAGGTTTGTGTGTGGACTATCACAGGGACTGCATGTTATCATGTAATGCATGATGCATCTGTGACAAGCACACCAAAGCAATTCCCATCAGCTCACAAACTTGCATCGTTTCATTTTTGGGATGTGCATGTCTCTGCTCAGGATCAGAAAAGAGAATAAAATGCTGGAGCTAATCTTCAGCACTTGCAGCACACGTAAGCAGATTATGCAAAAATGTTAATTTTTTATTATTAAATACCACTTTAGGGAGAAGAAGCCCTTAATACTCTGGCTAAAGACTCTAGTCACACCAGATTAGCATTGTTGTACATTAATAATAAAAATAGCTGGGTCTGATTAGTGTCAGTTAAAGTTTTCTGAATGAGAGATATAACTCTTTGAATTAAACTGCTTGAATAGCAGCTAAGGATTCCCAAGGAATAATTTGTATTAAAAAGTTAAGACCTTCACTACTTTTCTAAAGGAAAATCTATCGCCAGTGTAGGAATTACATACCATTCATGTAACAGCATGAAAAGAAAGGAACCTCACAGACCATAAAGTGTAATAAAGGAACATCTAAAATTGATTTTCATTTAAGTAGATTACTTATATTTTCCTCTAGAACAGGGAAAGCACACTCTAATCTTTATCACTTTTCACAAGTAGACCTACTGGTTTGATCCAGATATCCATCATTAAATGCACTGAGGTGCTCTTTCCAAGTACATGCTTCCCTGAAACTTGCATCTCTGCATCCAAGAGCATTGTGTCCAAAATAATTTAAAAGAAAAAGGAGACAGGACTCCTTAGTTATTCTCATCTTGGTGCTTGATCTGTAGGTTAATTTGAGGGTACCTAATTTAATTCTTCTGTCCTAGAAGATCCGTTTGTGGGATGGATTTGGGGTAATGTGCCATTCCCAGGCTTGTAGCAGGTAAGCAGTTAAGCAGTTTAGGTTCTCCATGGGAGCGTAGCATGGCGCTGCAAGCTCCTCAGGCATCTCCTCCACTGTTTGCATTGGTTCATCACAGGGGTTTTGAGTGGTTTCCAGTGCATGGGTGATTTCCCTGTGGTCTCAGTGGTTTGGGCCCAGAGTGTGTCTGTATTTTTCACTTGTTGGGAGGTTCTTGCTGAGGCCTGAGGTGTTGAAAAACTTGTACTCTCCACCAGAGTGTTTCATGTGAGATATCCTGACTTTGCAGGGGGCTTGACTTGGTTTTCTACCCCTGCCACTGTGGAGAATGCCTGAGCTACAAAGTATAAGCTCAAATATTTTCAGTTTGGTTTGTCTGATCATTTTTAGCCTGCTTGCTTGAGGAAACGAGGATAACATGATCACCTTGTGTGTGCGTGCACACATGTTCGCTGCTCTGTCTTCCCCTGTTTCCAATAACTTAAGAACTGTTGATCCAGTTTGACAAGGGAGGTGTTATAACCAATTACAATTTTTATGAAAATGAGTAGTAGGTACAGGTATGAATGGCCAGCATGGAGGAGGCTGAAGGAGAAGCTTGTTTATTGGACTTCTGGGAATCAGAAAGAGAGAGAGGTTGTAGATGCACCAGCCACATGGAAAACTTTGATTCAAGCTTGGACCTTCTGGAACACAAGGGATTCCAACCACAAGAAATAAATCCAGGAAAAAGTAGAATTTGTTAGGTGTGCTGGTCCCAGAACAATTTGTTTCTTTGACTAATGTGGGTTTTTTTTGACAAAAGAAACCTATTTTTTAATTGCGCTCATTACAAACGCCGTTGTGTCAGAGATAGAGCTGTAAATAACTGTCAGTGTCCTCAGCACAGTGGTGCATGTTCTGTAAGCCTTAAATAGTAATGTTGCCTCAACAAGCCAGTCTGTTTAAGTGAGCAATTCAAAGATGAGATATCCTTCCTATAGCAGGCAGCTACCTAACATTAGGGACAATAAGGTTGTCAAGGTAACTTTTGAGGCAAGTTGTTGCAAAAATGGCTAGAAGAATTTGCCTATGTCTGTACTGATTCATTTGTACAGAGTAAGATTGTTGTCTTTCACAGGTATCCACAGTTTTATTGTAGCTCAAAGGCATCTACATGTTTGTAAATTGGTCAAATTCTGCAATTTTTCCCAGACTTTGCAACCCATTCTGGAAAGAAACACTTGCAGGTCAAACTGGAGCAGAAATAAGTGGGTTTGGACTGCATTCCGTATTTTTGGTCATTATTATCATCATTCATTTCAGAGGTTACCTTGGCCCCTTTTGGCATTGTCCCTTTCAGGAGCGTGTGACACAGGTCTTGACCCTGGCTTCTTGCTCCAGGTGCGCAGGGCTGAGGATTCGCATCGCGTGCACTCGCCATTAGCCGGCTCTAGACCTCCCTGGTCTCGCTGGCTCTGAGCACAGGGTTTGTGCTCAGTGCAGAGGCTGTGGATGATCCCATGGTGACATAGAGCTGGGAGGGGAAATACGAGTCGAGATGACATAGTCAGAGCTGGCTGAAAGGCAATTGCAAATTCAGAGTAGTGCTGGAGCCTGACCAACCTGTTAAGAAAACGGGGTACCTCTTGCCTAATGTTCAAAAGTTCTCCTTGTTAAACTGGAAATGGTCTTATTTTGACACTGTTTGAGCCCTTCCTGTAAGCTACCCAGAATACAGCCCATCACAGGATCCTGCAGCCTGTGACTTTGGAGAAACCTGATGGGCTCTGCTAGACACTGGCTCTCCTCTCCCTAAGGGCAATCTGGAGAATGTGGAGGGAAATATGGCATGGTATGGGGTGCTGGTGGTTTTGAAGGGATGATGACAGACCAGGGGCTAATCCTGATTTTAGGTTGTGTTAACATTTTGTTGAATTGTAGCTGAATCCAGCAAGCAGCTGCATGCTCAAAGCTATGCAACTTTGTGAGTGCTTTTGCTGGCTCCTGTTTGTTTTTAGACCACAAAATTAGGTCCTTTCATATGCTACCCCCTTTCTGAGGTTGTTCGCACTTCCTCTTTGACAGGTCTTTCACTAGACAGAAACATCTTCAGAGGCTGCTTTTATCACTGCAATGATGACGATTGTACTGGCTGCGCAAAGGGCTGGAAATGAGACCATAGCTATTTACCTGTGCACAAGCAAACAAGACGCTGTCCACAAGAACCTCCCTTGATCACTGTGACATATCTGCTGTAGGCATGTCTTAAGAACAGACAGTTTCTCTGTGATCATGCATTGGAAAGCAGTTTGTTACCCAATCAAAACACAACAAAAGAGACTAAAACCTTTGCAGTGAGGATGCTTCCTTAGTACCTGGAACATGCCAAAGAAAATCAACAACTTAAATGGCATGTGTTCATACTATTTTAGAGATAAGATATAAACGGTTTTCACTTGGTTGTTGTAGTGGCAGGATATTCCAGAGGCGATGACAGTTGGACCTCCTAATATTATGAATTCCCAGTTCAAGAATAGCTGTAAATGTTTATTTGATGTGAAACAGCTAACTGTACAAATCATTACCTCCAGCCTGACGTGCCTCTGCTGTTTATTCTGTGGCAGTAATTAATTCTAGAATTAGAAAATCTCCTGCTAGATAAATTATCTGGGAACTCAGCCTGTTGTCCAATGCAGGAAGCCCTCAAGAAGCTGAAGTGACTCAGGGATGACCTTGGCAGTTTGACTACTTTTATCAGCAAGGGCTGGTTTGCTTTGCTGGGAGATCATGACTGAAAAATTCAGCCTTTATGAGTGGGACTAGAGATGAGTCTTTTGATGCTGAGATTCAGTGCTGTGGATGAATGGATTTGCCCCTGGCCCTGCCCCTCTGCAGAAGTGGAGACCTGACCTACCTTTGTGTTTGCATCTGCTTTTGATCCACCAGCATCCGCCATTCTGTGAGAATTTTGCATGAAATGAGTGTACTTCATAAGGTATCGGAGTGAACACAAGAAAATCAATAAGCAATCTGTGTGATAATTAATTAGTGTGCCAGGATGAATTACTGTTTCTTCCCCTCCTGATTTGGGTCACAGTCACATCTGATTTGGGAAGTTGTCAGTTTTTCAATTATAGCTTGGTCTTTGTTGTTGGTATGTTTTTTTGCTTTTTTTATTTGATGTGACCAGAATGAAGGACTGGCAGATAGAAAATCACACTGTGCAAACTTGCTCACCATGGGAAGGAGACAATATTGAGCTCAGCACCTAGCAGAACCTGTTGACGAGGAGGTGTACTGTATGCTGGTCTGGTGCAGAAGGGTTATTGCTTATGAATGTGACACAGCGCAAGAGGTTGACCAAGGTCTGCAACTTTGGTGTCCTTTGTGCTCGTCTCCATTTTCCTCTCTGAATTCCGATGTTAATTATTTACTGTAGCCCTTTAGAAGACTAGCATGGTGCTGTGGATCTACAGGGGTGATGCCACAGGCTGTGATGGGTAGTGGTTCCCTGCTTGCTGGCCCCCCAGCTTGGCAGCAGGCTGTTTCCTTTCTCATGTAGGGGCAGAGGCTCTCTGCCCTCTTTCCACTAGTGTTGCCCCATGCATGCTCTGCGTTGGCTGGTGTGACTTGCCTTTCTGGTCTGTGTAGCCCCCCAGTACTCGCACATCTCGATGTCAGAGGCTGAAGAAGCAGCCTGGGGCCAGCAATGCCAAGTCCTACCACTGGAAACTTGCCCTAGTCTGCAGGCTCCTGTCTCTTCAGTTTTCCCTGGGTCTCAGATGTCATTTCTGGGAAACAGAGTCTCTTCATTCTACGTGCTCATGCATATTCACCCAGCACCATCCGAAAATACACATGTAGTTTGGCCTGCTTTCAACTAAGCTTAACATAGGAGTTATTCCTCAGGGTCACCTCCAGCCTTTTTACTCCCTTCTCTGGGAGGAGGACTGGTATCATGAGCTTTCCAGAGACTCCTGTGAAGGCAAAGCAACTACTAACTTATTATCGAGCTTCTGGTGTAAATTCCTGCCCTTGCTATCCTGTTTCCTTTCTGTAGTCAAACAAAAGACTAATTATATGTGATAGATTAATGAACTCATTTTGTAAATATACCAGGTAGTGAGGTAGATGCCTACTTAACTTTCTCAATAAACATCAGGAGCTCAGTTTTCCCTTCTTTCCAACAGATTGGCTGCCATCAACAGAAAAGAGCCTCTCTCTGCCAGGCCTCTAATGATAACAAGTAACTATGCTCTTTACTTGATAGTAGACAAGACAAAAGCACTCTACATCTAACGTGCTGAGTGTTTAGTAAGGATCAGAAGTGAACTGGTAATGATCACCTGGAGCTTTATAAATTAGCATGTGCAATTGAATGGTGTTTTTTGGGTGGTGGTGTTGGTTCTGGTTGTTTCTTTGGTTTGTTTTTTTGTTGTTTTTTGGTTTTTGTTTTTGTTTTTTTTTTTCCTTTTAAACAACCAGTTGTTATGGTGTCCGAAAGGATTCATAGAAAATTATGTAACTCTGGAATTTTCCTAAAGAATTATTTTATTTATGAAAGGCAGTTTTATTTTTCTTCATCCTAACTCCTAAATTTTCAAGGATTTTTCAGTTTGCTTTCTCTTAAAACTGGCTTCTCCCCCTTTTTCTTTTTGAAACCTTGGAGAATATGGAATTTATTTCCTATTTGTGTCACTATGCATATATTTTCCAATACAGCTTTCAGGGCACACCAAGAGCTCATCTTTATTAAAGGTCAAATACTGAGATGCACTGAATATCTGAGATTTATGCTAGGGATGGTCATCAGTGAGGTGTAATTACTTGAGAAGAGTTTTGATCTGAAACAGTTTTCTTGATGTCTAAGTTAATCATATTTATACAGGAACTTCAAGCATTTTTATGAAAATGTAACCCTAATAAGTAGCTGATGTTATTATTGCCCTACTTTAAGTCTATCTGTACTAGTTCATGTGATTGCCATCCTTGTGGTATTTTAACCATTTATGCTTTAGGTGGACCAAACATAGTTTCAGAGGTATGACTAGCATGTGTGAGGAAGGGAGATCTGATTTTTCTTTATATTTCATGGCATCAAAAAGAACACCTTGTGCATATGATAAATATTCTGAAAGACTTCTAAACACATTCAGTGCTTTCTGACCATGTTAAGATAGATTTGTAGCACCAAGTTTAAAATCTGTGGTTTTTCTTCAGATCTGTCCTTTTGAAAGAAGCCCAATGGCTCCATCAGAAGACCACAGTTTATGGCTGTCAGAATAATTTTAATGTGGCTATAAGTATATTCAGGGAGAAAAACCTCCAACCCATTCATACACTGTTTCAGAACAACAGTGCCATTACAAGGAAATTGAAGTTTGGCCCTCAGCACGTTGTGGAGGCAGTGGCTTCTTACTCAACGTCTGTCTGTTATGTCTGTCACATTTTCAGGAGCTGAAAGCAGAGAGTCACATGCTGCCTACTCAAACCCAGCTAAACTGCTGCTCCATTTGTAAGGAGTCATTTGGTTTTAATTAGCAGAACCTTTTGGATAAGTGCATTGATACAGTTGAATGTCTCCTCTGGTTATGTGGAGTTAGGTTTTCTCTGGTTCCTGCGTGAAACTCTCTTTTTTCAAGTGCAAGAGTACCAGGTTTATTTATAAAGCAGCTTTTGCCACAAGTTTCTTATCCAGCCTCAGCTAGATAGGTTTAGGTTTTTAAACAAATTGTATTTGGCAGAGGTTGGCTGAAAGGCATCAGCTCGAATGTGATGTAACTTTTATTTTACAATGAAGCCAAGGAATTTCTCAGTATCTCGATGTTAAGAAACAGGAGGTGAAAGACCTTAATAAGAGTAAAGTGCAAAATTGTGGTATAGGGTACTACTGTATAGCAGCTTAAGTGATTGGAAATAAATATAGAAAACCTTCTAGTTTTTCCAAGCAATGATGGACTAATTATCCTCCAGTTGTCAATAACTCAGGGTGAACGAAGGGATCTAAGCAGGAGCTGAAAATTGGAAGTAGTCCAGAATGACGGAAGTACACATCAGTAATGAGCCTCCTTGCCCTGAACTCCGACTGCTGTGGAGAAAAATTATTTTAGCTTCAGGCGCTGTGTTCCCAACACAGTAGTAAAAGTAATGGATGTTGGGTAGCTCCGTAACTTCAGAACATCTCCAATGATCAATTTATTCACTTTAAATCATGGTAGTTACTTGTGAAAATGAACCTGGAGTGCTTTGAATTCAGTAGTTCAGGCATGGTTGGTTTTGGACTGAAATTGGGATGCTCTGAGTTGAGCTCTGACCACAGTCCTGAGAGCCCCCCGGCATGGTCCTATTCCACCTGGCCTTCCAACCTTTCCAGGCACAAGTATCTGCCTGAGATTTTGCTCCTGACACTTCTCGTCCCACCCTTTATTTATCTACCACCACTATATCAGCTCACTCTGCCAAAGTGAAGTCCTGGTTTTGTTTTGGGTGAGGGTTTCCAAAACTTGAGCAAAACCTGTATTTGCAGAAAACCACTGAATAGGGGTTTGATGATGAAAAAGCATGTAAAGGCTCTTAGAGAGCTGAGTTCCCGATCAGACTGGTAGTAGATGAGTAATAGCTGGAAGATGCAGACCATCCTTCATCCTCACGAGGCAAACGTCTGGATGAACTTATGCCATGCATCTGAACACTGCAATAGTTTTAGAAAGGTTGGATAAACATTTGGGTACAAAGACTCAAATTGGAGACCCAATTGGCAGCATTAGATCTTTTGGAGGATCAAGCAAAAAATCTTACAAGAAGCAGCACTGATTATCCTCCCCTTCCTTTCCAGTCTGTAAACATTACAGACTGCATCAAGTGCTGAAACATGAGTGTTATCTCCAATAGTCTTCCTATTAACATGAGCTGTTGTAGGTTTTGTTACAGAATTGTTTTCCTTGTGATCCTTTCATGATAATTAGGCAATTAGTGTTAATCTAACATTACTGCTGAAAACCCACCCAAGTGAGTGAATTCCTCCAGTGAAAGATACCAACGGTTTTATTTGGTTGCACCGTGTAATATGAAAACTTTGTGCTCTTGATTAAAAACAACGATAAATGACAATATGCATGTAAAGAAAGCAGGGGTAGAAAAGACTAGATTTTTGCAGAGCAGTACTCTTATTATCATCGAATCATAGAATAATTTAGGTTGGAAAAGACCCTTAAAATCATTGAGTCCAACCGTTAACCTAGCACTGCCAAGTCCACCACTAAACCATGTGCCTAAGCACCACATCTACACGTCTTTTCAATACCTCCAGGGATGGTGACTCCACCACTTCCCTGGGCAGCCTGTTCCAATGCTTGACAACCCTTTTGGTGAAGAAATTTTTTCTAATATCCAATCTAACCCCCTCCTGGTGCAACTTGAGGCCATTTCCTCTTGTCCTGTCACTTGTTACTTGGGAGAAGAGACCAGCACCCACCTCACTACAACCTCCTTTCAGGTAGTTGTAGAGAGTGATAAGGTCTCCCCTCAGCCTCCTTTTCTCCAGACTAAACAACCCCAGTTCCCTCAGCCGCTCCTCATAAGACTTGTGCTTTAGACCCTCCACCAGCTCCGTTGCTCTTCTCTGGACACACTCCAGCTCCTCCATGTCTTTCTTGTAGTGAGGGACCCAAAACTGAACACAGTATTCAAGGTGCAGCCTCACCAGTGCTGAGTACTGAGGGACAGTCACTTCCCTGCTCCTGCTGGCCACACTATTTCTGATAGAGGCCAGGATGCCGTTGGCCTTCTTCTCGAACTGGGCACACTGCTGGCTCATATTCAGCTGGCTGTTGACCAGCACCCCCAGGTCCTTTTCTGCCGGGCAGCTTTCCAGCCCCTCTTCCCCAAGCCTGTAGCGCTGCATGGGGTTGTTGTGACCCAAGTGCAGGACCCAGCACTCGGCCTTGTTGAACCTCATACAGTTGGCCTCGGCCCATTGATCCAGCCTGTCCAGATCCCTCTGTAGAGCCTTCCTACCCTCCAGCAGATCAACCCTCCTGCCCAACTTGGTGTCGTCCGCAAACTTACTGAGGGTGTACTCGATCCCCTTGTCCAGATCATTGATAAAGGTATTAATGAGAACTGGCCCCAAAGCTGAGCCCTGGGGAACACCACTTGTGACCAGCTGCCAACTGGATTTAACTCCATTCACCACAACTCTCCGGGCCTGGCCATCCAGCCAGTGTTTTACCCAGTGAAGAGTACGCCTGTCCAAGCCACGAGCAGCCAGTTTCTCCGGGAGAATGCTGTGGGTAATGGTGTCAAAGGCTTTACTATAGTCTAGGTAGACAACACCCACAGCCTTTCCCTCATCCACTAAGTGGGTCACCTTGTCATAGGAGATCATAAACTAGTGCTGACTGGGCCTGATCACCTGGTTGTCCTGTACACGCTGTGTGATGATACTCAAGATGATCTGCTCCATAACCTTCCCTGGCACCAAGGTCAGACTGACAGGCCTGTAATTCCCTGGATCCTCCTTCCAACCCTTCTTGTAGATGGGTGTCACGTTTGCTAACCTACTAACCGTTTGCCTCTGTGTGTTTTTTTCAGAGGTTGTTGACTTTGTGCATACAATCATATACTCTTTCAAACTGAATTCTGCATCAGTATTCTGTTAGATTTTTCTTTTCCATGGTAGGCAGGACCCATGTGTGAAGTGGGAGCAGAAAAAAACCCCAACTTTTTCCTTGCTTCATCAGGAAAGTGTGAAATTCTGTGACCTTAGATCTTCAGTTAAGTGATAAAAGTGGGAGAGTTTTTGACCAGTGATTCAGCCATTCTCAACTATCCCCTTATCTCCAAAGTAATCTGACCAACTTAATCTCTGGACTGGACTAAGGTGCAAAATTTCATCCCTCAGTTCGTGAGTAATGGGAGAAGGGAAGATTTGCTAGATGATTTAGTATGGACAGAAATCAGATGACATGTAATTTTAATTAGGATAGGTGTATAAATTACTATTCATTTTAGCTTATCATGGTTTAAGATTTACACAGACTATAGTTTGTATAATGTAAAAATGGGGAAAATCAAACTTTATCCAAAAGATTCACGTAATGCCAAGTTATTGGTGGTGATTTTCTCCTAATAAACTTTTCCATCTGTGAAGGTTTTTTGCTCATATTGAGCCAACCTCAATAATGTGCTTGTCTTCTGCATAACCTACACAGAGAGCTCAGAGCGAGAGTGTGGGCTGACAGCTCCGAAGTGGCTCCAACCTGGGCAAGGCCTCATCTTGGTGGCAATAGCAAACTCCCCTCGGCTTCCATGGGAGTAGAGTAGAAAATTGAGAGAGTTGATGACTGACATTTAAGTATGTTATCTAGATACTTACCTTTTTCACTAGGATGCTTTGACTGTGATCTTTTCTCTAAAGAGCAGCTGGGAGATTTATTAACTGTTTGTTCGATGGATGTTGAATGAGGTGAGCTGATGGCATCTCCATGTTCACATGCATACTCCTTAATCAGGTCAAGTCACTCTGAGCAAGGAGCTGAGCCTGTATTTGGGATAGGTTTAACATTTGGACTGTTGCTTTAACTAGCAGTAATTCTGTTGCAGTATTTAGATTCTTCCTGTTCCCAATGCAGACTGAACTGAAATCCAGAAATTAATTTTTCTCCTAACAACAAAGAAACTAACAAAAGAAACTGCATTTTCTTCTGAGAAACAGTCTAGAAAGACTTTTATCTCTGTTGAAGAGATGTAAGAAGTTGAAGAGAGTTATTTTATTTATTCATCCTGCTTCTCTGCTCACTACTTACCCAGTTGCATAGATTAGTGGGTAGTATTGGAGAATATCATGTCATATCTAAAGAGGATGAGATAGTTTTAGAAAACCATTTCTCTGAATTCCTCAGGAGTGTGTGACTTCGTTCCTGCTTCTGATGCTGTTTTGTAGAGTTCCAGTGCCCGTGAGCCAGAGATTATGATAAGAAAGAAATATCTGAAATATAGTTATGCTATACATGAACTTTTATTTATGCATGATAATGCTAAAGTTATGGAATTCTTTTAG